>NC_069716.1:704029-764029 GCF_027358585.1 Pangasianodon hypophthalmus
TAATGCTGTACTAGTGTGTAGTGCGCTAGTAATGCTGTACTAGTGTGTAGTGCGCTAGTAATGCTGTACTAGTGTGCAGTGCGCTAGTAATGCTGTACTAGTGTGTAGTGCGCTAGTAATGCTGAACTAGTGTGTAGTGCGCTAGTAATGCTGTACTAGTGTGTAGTGCGTTAGTAATGCTGTACTAGTGTGTAGTGCGTTAGTAATGCTGTACTAGTGTGTAGTGCGCTAGTAATGCTGTACTAGTGTGTAGTGCGCTAGTAATGCTGAACTAGTGTGTAGTGCGCTAGTAATGCTGTACTAGTGTGTAGTGCGTTAGTAATGCTGTACTAGTGTGTAGTGCGTTAGTAATGCTGTACTAGTGTGTAGTGCGCTAGTAATGCTGTACTAGTGTGTAGTGCGCTAGTAATGCTGTACTAGTGTGTAGTGCGCTAGTAATGCTGTACTAGTGTGTAGTGCGCTAGTAATGCTGTACTAGTGTGCAGTGCGCTAGTAATGCTGTACTAGTGTGTAGTGCGCTAGTAATGCTGTACTAGTGTGTAGTGCGCTAGTAATGCTGTACTAGTGTGTAGTGCGCTAGTAATGCTGTACTAGTGTGCAGTGCGCTAGTAATGCTGTACTAGTGTGTAGTGTGCTAGTAATGCTGTACTAGTGTGTAGTGCGCTAGTAATGCTGTACTAGTGTGTAGTGCGTTAGTAATGCTGTACTAGTGTGTAGTGCGCTAGTAATGCTGTACTAGTGTGTAGTGCGCTAGTAATGCTGTACTAGTGTGTAGTGCGCTAGTAATGCTGTACTAGTGTGTAGTGCGTTAGTAATGCTGTACTAGTGTGTAGTGCGCTAGTAATGCTGAACTAGTGTGTAGTGCGCTAGTAATGCTGTACTAGTGTGTAGTGCGTTAGTAATGCTGTACTAGTGTGCAGTGCGCTAGTAATGCTGTACTAGTGTGTAGTGCGTTAGTAATGCTGTACTAGTGTGTAGTGCGCTAGTAATGCTGTACTAGTGTGTAGTGCGCTAGTAATGCTGTACTAGTGTGTAGTGCGCTAGTAATGCTGAACTAGTGTGTAGTGCGCTAGTAATGCTATACTAGTGTGTAGAAAAGCTAGAAACAGGGAAATTCACACATGTCTGGGTGTACAAAATAACAATAAAATACAAATAAAATAAAATAAATAAATTAAGATAAAAAGCTGTCCGCAAGTTTACGCACAAGGGTTAAACATTTACAGAAATCAAAGGGAAAAGCTCCCATACTGAGCTCCTTTATCCATCTGTTTCATTCTCGCTCGTTTCCTGACACATGGTTTGTTTTTAAGATCATTAAAAGCTTTATATTCTGCCATTTTGGGCTTGACCCATGTTTTTGCCCAGGAGTGTACATACTGTATTCGTTGGCCAACAAAATAACTTTTTTTTTTGCTCTGTCAGTGAGACTGCAGCTTCGGCTCAAATACCATAAACAACAAATAAATCATGAGCGCAGTTGGAACAAATTGATTTTTTTTGTATTTAAGCCAAGTGCAGTTTTCGGAAATGAGATTTGTTTCTTACTTTTTCATGATTCTTGGCAGAAGTCCACATTAGCAGTGTTTCATTTTCCCCAAAAGATGTCATCATACACCAGATTTCAGCAGCTGAAGAATTTCTATCTAGAATTATTTACAGAAATATTTTAATGAGTCTGAAAAGCGGATTAGAGCACACGTGTTATATAACGCACGTTACTTGGCTAGTGCTGTGTGTATGAAATGCATTTCCACATTTCCATGTTTATTTGTGAGATTAGTGAGACTCACCAGAGCTAAAACATTTAGTGCCAATCATCAGGACTTTGTAATCATGGAACCTGATAAGCAGCCGGTTAAGAGCAGAGTAATGAGCTCTGCGTTGATTTATCCTGACGAGGACGAGGACGTGGGCCGCTGCTGTCTGAACACGCTGAAGCTTCATTAAACATCAACACAACGGTCCAGTCTGTACGCTACACACTGTACGCTACACACTGTACGCTACACACTGTACGCTACACACTGCACCCAACAGTTCCTCAGGGTCACGCAGAGCCAGTCTTCCTTACGCGCCAGTTTCTCAGACAATAACAACAATACGCAGGTTTAGAGATTTTCAAATTATAAATCAGCTTCAGGTATAAAACAAACATCCTCAATGATCTCAGCATCACCGCCTGGTCATACAGTCTGTTACATCATGAATAAAGTCATCTGTTTTACATAACCGCGCTGATAATAAACCTAACGTCTAACGTTTAATATTTCTGTTATCATCAACATTAACACAAGCATCAACGCAAACGTTAACACAAGCATCAACGCAAACATTAACACAAACATTAACGCAAACATTACAGCAAATGTGAGCATGAAAGCAAACATGAACATTAAAGTGACCATTAACACAATCATTAATGCAAACAGGAACATGAACATTAACGCAAACATGAACATGAACATTAAAGCAAACATTAACGTAAACCAACACAAAGTGAACAAGAACATTAAAGTTAACATGAACACAAATATTAACGCAAACATTAACGCAAACATTAAAGCAAATGCGAGCATTAACGCAAACGTGAACATTAACGCAAACATTAACACAAACATGAACATGAACATTAAAGCGAACGTAAACCAACACAAAGTGAACAAGAACATTAAAGCGAACATGAACACAAATATTAACGCAAACATTTACGTGAACATGAACATGACCCTGAGCAAGCGGTGCTGCTTAATGCATTTACAGCATTCAGTCCTTCGTCCTCAGTAACTGACTGTTCAGCGTTGCGGTGTTTTAAATTCGTTGCTAGTGTTCACATTTTGGGAAATAGAACCAGCTAAATTTGTTAGAAAGTACTGTGAGCAGGAACAAACAAAAATAAAAGCAATTTGAGCGGAAAAGAACAGACCTGCACACACACATCTCTCACTGAGTCCGATGATGAACTGGAGAGATATAGCTGAGGTTGAGGAACTGTCAGAGTCAGACCAATAAAACAAAGCCGGTTTAGGCCACGCCCACTTCAGGTTTAAATCCGAATACAGATACAGATAAAGAAAGTGGCATTGTGTTACTAATTAAAATCTAATGGAAATAAGGACCGCTGCTGAAGTCTAACAGGAACAGAGGAGAAACACTTCCACAGTGTGATGTCATCAGCAGCAACTCGACCGGAAATCAGACTGAAACGTTAAATTCTGCGTGTTTTTCTAATTAGAAACAAACAAAAAAGAGAAATGAACAGCTGCTGGGCAACAACTTTCTCCACAATCTCTGTTATTTCCTTCCTCTGGATATGAAAGTATTTTTTTGCTGCCAGTCGGCTGCAGCGTGAGATTTTTACGCTCAGATGAAAGTGGGCGAGTTTGAGAGAGAGTCACTCAGCGGGATTAGTGAGTGTTAAATCAGAGGCGCTTTGATTAACGTTAACTCCATTATGCGTTTCCATCCAAACTTCAAAGCAAGGCAGCTCTGTGCTCTGATTAAATAATGCGTGTGTGTGTGTGTGTGTGTGTGAGCCGTCATGATTATCTTTACATCCTGAAAATTTTAGGAAACAAAGTGAATATTTTACAGCATCCTGTAAAGGTAAGAAATTTTAAAAATATTAGTATTTAAGCACTAATATAAAAACTATTTCTACTTCACAGCATGTGATGTGAATATAAATAAAATAACTACTGAGGTTTTTTTTACTTCTTTATGCAAATGTACAGAAAAAACCCAGTGCACACTTCTAGTAAATGCGCAGATTTTATTGTAGTGCTGTTTCCTTTACTCTTAATTAGACTCGATATATTTTTTATTAGCTATACAATAAGCTTTGTTGCACAGTATTGTTAATTAATTGATCTATCAAATGTGATTCGTGTGACAAAAACAGGAAATTATAACATGAAAATAAATAAATTAATGAGAAAAAAACAGTAGAATTTGGTCTTTGAAATTCTGAAATATTACTTTTTTACAATACAATACACATTGAGACATCTATGGGAGAAAAAAAAGCTAAAGATAAAAAAATAAAAGAGTGGGATTTCTGAGTGGCATTGTTCCATTGGTGCAGAGCTATGGATATGTAAACATTTTCTTTTTTTTCTGATATATTTTAAGGGAACTTGGTGAAGTGAATATTTAATAAATACTCAGATAAGGGTAGTAATGTTCTTACATAATCCAAGTCCTTAACTCACAATTTTGCATTGTGCTCCACAGTTTTTGGCCTTCTTGAGGCTTTAGATGGGTTTGTAACACGCTAATGTTCTACAACGCACAGCGTTATTTTAACACTTTTTACGTTTATACTGTCAGGTCTGAATGTCTGAGTGCACGACCAACAACTGGGTTTATCTGATGAGTCATTAAACGGTTTTTAAATCTCACCAAACAGGTAAAACAGCACTAATTTGCTCGTGTGTGAATTTTACCGGTTGCGTCCTGATACACTGCGACGCTAACAAGCGCAGTTTGGTAGCGGAAAGTCGGTAGAATGTGAATTATGATGAAATCAGCGGTTACGATTTCGAGACGAGAAGACCCTGCTATTTGTTTTTTTATTCGTAGTTTACTGACAGACAAATAGATTCAACGACTAATAAAATGATCAGTTAAGAAACCCAACTTCCTGTTGACTTTTGCAAAGCAAATAATTGTGGTCTGGTGTGCAGCTATATTGATGTGACTCATCTCGACGCTGTAACTATAACTCACGCGACTCGTTATGAAACGACCTGCTGCACTACACACATCCGCCGAGGCAAGACGGCATGCAAATCTGTCGTATATCTCTCCTGGTATCAGCAACAAGCATCTTACGGTTAAACACATCAAGAGAAAATAATATTTATTTGTCTAGCTGTTAATAAAGACTAATATTTTATGGCAAAGCAAGGACCAACGACGTGTCAGAGTTGCAAACAAGATGTACTGCGTTTTCAGTAAAGAGTACAGCCTCATGAAGTCATGTTTTAACACGCTTTACTAGCTAATTAGCCATTTCTCGTTATTACGTTATATTAGCTACCACTTTTTTTTTTGCTTTGTCAGTGAGATTTCTGGGCCAGAACACGGGACTGAGCAGCACACTGGAGCTTTTACCTGCCTGATGCACTAGCTAATAAATTGAACCCAAATCCACCCCTGATTTAATTTACACTACATTACACTACATAGAGAGGACTAATGTGAATGAAATCAGCTCATGTTTCAAAGACACAACATCTGATTTCTATAATTTCTGTAGCTACATCGCTGTTATTGATAACATTACATGAGTGAAACTCTCTTGAGATTACCTCAGTGAGATGTAGTCCACTAAATGTGCACTAAGTAGTAGAATTAGATGGAAATTAAGTGTAGAACACCGGACATGTAGAGTATATGTGGCCTTGCACTATGCATCGGAAGGGGCGGAGTCATCAGCCATCAACACTAGTCATTAGCGCTCGAGACAGACAGTTCACTACTGGATACAGTGACACTGAGTAGAGTGTACGTGTATAGTGCATAGAGTGTGATTTGAGACACAGCCTTAGTGTGACGTGTGGTGGTGCACTCAGAATTTAGAACCTGACCGTATATGTGCATATAAATAATTCCTCGTTAAGTATTAAAGAGAGTTCTCTGCTACCTTTTTCCGATCTCGTTCTGTCTGAGGAACTGTATGTTGTTCATGCTATCGGATAATTCCGGATATTGTTCCACCGAGAGAACGTAATATCCGTCGTATCCCTGCACTCGTCCTCCGTTGAGTAACTGCCTCTTCTCTGCCTCCGTCCACAGACGAGTTCCCGCCTCTCCGTCCCGTATGCACTGCGCCTCCCGCGCCCACGCGCTCGCCAGCGCCCTCTGTCGCGCTAACTCCAGCACTCGCGCCCGCTCCTCATCCAGAGAGGCTCCGTAGCGCACGTGAAGGGTTAGCACACCACACTGCAGCTCCACGTCAGCGAAACGGCGTGTGCGTCCGCCCATCGCCGCCGTCGACTGAGACACACTCACGTTAACGCCGTTCTCGAGCTGCTTACGTCCCGTCACCAGCCGAAGTGCAGCCAGGTCCGCTTCCGGAGATCCTGTTTTTACAAAGTAATGCGTGTCACGTCCGTCCAACGTGAAATGCAGATCTTTAAGATACAGGGCTCCGTTGAGGATGTTAGCGACTTTGATGCAGTCTTCATTAGCGATGCTGATAGCGCGAGTTATCACCGTGCCTTTGTACAGCGCCACCATGACGCCCCGGCCGATCAGAGACTCGCTGGGAGCAAACCAGAGCCAGGGTTTGGTCGGTTTGCGAGATTGTGGCATCCGGTCAAATGCCAGGAATGCTTTCGCCTGACGCAGGACCTGCTGCTGAACTCCAATAGCCTGCAAAAGAGACATTTTACGCCCAAAATTGCCGTTAAAGTGTCATTTAATGTGAAAATGTAAACTATCGTTATAATTTGGGATATAAAGTCCTAGTCCACTACCAGAACTCTACACTGATTTATGTAGAATATAACACATAATACTATTGTGGTCAACGCCAGGGTTTAGTTTATTCTTTAGAAAATTTCTATGCCGATACACTCTTCAAAAGAATGGTTCATCTAGCACCTTTACGGGTTCTTTAGCTCAAGGGTTCTCACACTTTTTCTTAAAAATGACAATAATAAAGCACAAGAATAGTTTGGCTATTTATCAGAGCCATAGTGTTTATTTATTTTTTAATCTTTCCACTGAACACATTTTTATTAAATTTTTTTTATTAAAATTGAACACAATTTTATTAATTACTATTAAATGCACATTAATGTTATTTATAGATCTGCTGATTTGATTATTAAGTTTGGATTAAATGCATTTAATTCACGTGATGAGTCAAGAACTGTGATTTTAATAGTGATTTTAATAGTCTAAGCAGCTGCGGAACCCGACTCTGAATACCAGGAACTTTCCTCGTGTAAATTATGAGCACATTGTGCGCTGATGATAATGAACACCGGGTGAGGATCATACAGGAGTTACCATTTATACAGCATCACAGAAAGCAGGGAAAAACCAGTGATCAGGATATTCACACAGCTGAGCAGTGAATCCGTCTGCCTGGTTTCATAGATTCATCAAGATTCATCATAGATTCATAGATTCATCATAACTAAAAAATAAATCAGTACAGACTCAGATCTCTGGACGTACCGGAAGATTGTCCCAAATTTCACTCTTAGCCAGTTCATAAGACACTCGAGTCATTCCAGACTTGGGAACTGGAAATCCGGGAATGCTGTTGTGGAGATGAAACCCGAATACAACCAGCCAGGTGTTCACATCTACACACACAAACAAATCCACACACATCAGTTTCAAAAACAGCAGCGTACATCCTTCTCTCTGCAATCAATCAGATGATGTAAACTTGACACCTCACCCGTGAGAAACTCTTTCACATCCTGAACCTTGCTGATGGGATCATTGTTACGGAACGTGTAGAGGTTAAATGGTGCCGGGTTTTTCCCAATCGTTTCCCATAATGTGATATCTGGTGAGGTCCAGCGGCCGGAAATGATGTCGTAATCCCGTTCCCCAAAGTAAATGAGCTTAGTCAGTGGTTCGTAGAGACCGCCATGGAACCCGAGTATGAGCTGGAGATCAGGGTTCGAATCGGAATAAACTTCTCCGTACGCCGTGTAGTGTATCTGCTTCAAAAGCGCTCCGTCGCTCCCAAAAACCGCTAGCGGCGTGCCGGTATTGTCACACGCTATGTAAAACTCTTTTCCACTGCTAATCTCCATGGCGAACACGTGCCCCTGGAGGTCGTAGTACAAAGAGGTGATCTCTGCACTGGAGTGGTTGTAGACGTGTGTGATGCGGCTCGGGTAGCTCAGGTCTGCGTAGAAAAACTGCAAATGCTGCCCCAAACTGGATTTAGTTGAAATTCTCCGTCCTAACCCATCGTAGCGATGCTGAACGCTCCAGCCACTCGACTTGCTATAAACACGCTCGAGGCGTCCATTCGAGTTGTAATGGTAGACTTCGGCTCCTCTCTGGCGTAGAAATCCGTCCTCGTCCTGCTCGTACTGAAGGTCTCCGTGTCGAGTGATACGATCTCGAAGGTCGTAGCGTAGCGGGAGGATCCGTGCGCCGATCGCTGGGCTAAGAAGGTGGATGTTTCCGTTTAAATCGTAACTATATCGCCATGTTGGTTTTTTGTTCAGGTAGACGGTCTGCAGCTGGCCATCCACGTCGTATTCGTAGCTGTATTTTGTAGCATTCGCGAAAGGTCCGATTTTCATCTCTCTTGACGTGACTCGACCCATTTCATCGTACTGAACCGCGATCCAGAAGAGCAGCGTCCGAAAAAGCTCGTACTGGATCTCCCGGATTCGTCCGTGGCCGTCGAAATGTTTAGTGTAAGTCATAACAGAGGTGGAAATGATCTGATTGATGTCGTAGTAGAGTACACCGAATTTCCCGAACTGCTCCACTTTTCCAGAAATGTCGTCATACTGGTAGAGGTCGATAGGCAGTGGGGTCTCGTTGATCACGCCCTGAATGCTGCTCACGCGAAGATTTCCATCGTACGCGTAATCAAATCTTGCGCTCACCATCCCGTCTTCGCTAAAGCGATATATCTGTCTGTCCACTAGGGGGCCTAGCTGTCTGTATCTGATGGTGCAGATAAAGCCTTCATTTTGCAGATTCACAGTCTTTAACACGCCGAGTGTTTCGTCATACGTGAAACTGACACGCGTGCTATCGTACACGACTTCGGCTAGCTTGTCATTCCATCGATAGCGATAAATCACTCGACGTCCTGTTCCTGTCCGAAGCAATCGGAGAAGCCGTCCGTCTTCGCTGTAGTCCACAGCTAGAGACGCGTTGCTTTCCGGAGGATGATAAAGATTTCGGTAATAGGTTATGGAGCGAATCGTTTCCATGGTGTAGCGCGCGACGCTGGGCATGACGACAGCTGAAAGTTCGCCATCGGAGTCGTGCTCAAAGGTGAACTGCCGCTGACTGGCCAGGATCAGCACCATGGACTGGGACAAGCGGAGAACACATTTTACTAAAACTTTAAATATTTAAACAAGACAATTTCAACACTGGAACTGATTTAATGGTGAACAGAATCCAGAATAAAGGAAGCGCAGTGGAATAACCTGACCGTTACCTTCTCCAGGTATGTGTAGCTCCACGTTTTCCCATCAGGAAACACTCGAGTGCGAATGCGTCCTTGTTCATCGTACTCTAATCGCTCTAACACAGATCCCCACTGGATGGCGCTCAGCTGCCCGTTGCTCCTCCGAGTCACGTTCACCAGCAGTAATTTGCTGCTCGGCGTCCACACAGCAGGATGTCCCGTTAAATCATAACTGATTTTCAGCAGGAATTTGCGGTGATCGTCGTAGATTCGCTCGGTTCTCAGCGTGCGGTCGTAATCGACAGACAGGATGTTCCGACCGTTCACCTGGAAGAGCAGAGGAAAACGACTGTTAGACAACTTCCTCCTTTTTTTGATGAAAGTGTGAAACGAGTTCAGACGATTCCTCGAGTTTTTAATCAGTTACACACACTAACAACTTTCTGTATTCCCTAAATGACCATAGATTCATTTTAAATCCTGTTAAATTGGAAAATAAGTGGACTGAGGAATGGTTTTAAGTACTTTATTGGGAATAATCGAGAACTAATCGTACTTATATCACACAACATGCGGCAACTTTAATTATTCACTCTGCAAGCGCATCTGCCTTTAATAAAGCATCATTTAGAGTCTCGTTAGGATCTCAGAGCGAGCAGTTAATTTAAGTTAATTACGTCTTTAAAGGAACAAAATTGCATAATTTCGTCTTTATTTAATCGCCATTCTGTACTTTTTTGTTTTGCCTGTGAAACTAATAGCAGAGGATTTATAGAGAGGAACTTTTTTAGCTTATTTTTTTACATTACAGATTTTCTCAAAGCTGCTTTAGAAAAACAAGCTCGCCAAGTGCGAGAGCGGTGACGAGAAACTCCCAAAGATGGAGATCTTGGAAGACGGAAGTTTTGGGATTAACCCAGAATCATCAGGACGAGGACGAGGTTTTATTCAGGGAAAATTTAGGACCCATATCGTAAGAATTATTAAGTTTTTGAAATAAAAGTATCTTAAGTAAAACTGGATGTTCTTTGCAGAAAACAAGAACCAACTGCAATTTAGTACTGAACATCTTCTGACCAATCAGAATCCAGAATTCAACAGCAGGATAATTTAACTGAAGCTTGAGAAATCAGAATTTTGAAACTCACTCGCAGTTTGCGTCCGAACACTGTGACTTTAGAGCGAGTCTGTTCTTTCCTGAAGCGCCACTCGACGAGGTTTTGTCCGGCGTCGTCAGGAAGCGTGACGTTCCTCCGAGCCACCGTAGGAGACGCCGCGCCACACAGGATGTGAGGTTCGGTTTGGAAATGAGCGTTCAATCCGTTTGCATATAAAACCCACAGAGAGCTGTCGTAACCCACCACGTAGCTCGTCTTCAGCTGATCTGTAAAATTAAAATAACCCGGCTTTAATATTTACTACACGTGATTTCCGACAGAAACGTCTAAAAGAAAACATAAAACAAATCAGATCAGATCACAGAGATGATGTTCTGGTCATTTTAAGCTGAGTGGAAATGGAGGAATTAAAGAAAGGCAGTTTCTCAGACCACAGTGGGCGTGTCTGAGGCCATATATGGAAAAAGTCCAAAGATGGTGAATTAGACAGGATGTCTGAGTAAATTACTATTCACAGCAACATTCAAAGACGGAGCTTCACAGGTTTTTCACTAAGACACGCCTCTATATCCATAAGTATAGTCAGGGGGCGTGTCTTTGAGCTCATGTATAGTCTCATGAAGGTGTTAAGCTCTGCTGCATAGTAATTTATAATTGCACGTGGAAGAAAGTTCACCATTTATGGACTTCAAGCCACGCCCTCTGAGAGCTGCTTGGATTTAATATACAGACTCAAAGACACACCCACATTTCCATGTATGGCCTCAATGCCACGCCCTTTGTGATCTTTAATTTCCCATCATCTCTGTGACAGAGATCGAATCTGTAAAGATCTTCATTTCTTTATACGAAGACGTTCCTGTTGGAAATCACTTATAAGGTCTTCACTTATACAGCTTATGAGTTTATGTATGAGCTCAAAGACACGCCCACCACGCCACGCCTCTTATAATGTTCATCAAAAGTCAATTCTTTAGAATTTTTGGCAAGACAGAGTAAAAATGATATTGCTATAAATTCTAAACAGACGTCTTGTCTGAAAGGGACTGAACGTGACATTTAAAACTCACCCTGCTGTAGCGTAAGGACCGTCTGAATCGCTGATGTGTTCGCCGTAATCCCGGCTTCTTCTTCTCTCTCAGAGTTTGCCATTTCCACCGCGGACACGACGCTGGCGTCCCCGAGCAGGCTGATCACCACGCCGCTGGGAAATGTCACGTTGGTCAGCTTTCCTTCGCTGTCATAACTACAAGAGAAAGTTATTTACGGTCCTGGGACGTGATGTCAGCACTTCTTCACAATTTCCTGCCACGGTAAATGAAGGGGAACTCTTTATGATGACTTTTGCAGGGAGGAATGAAATATTTTGGACTTTGCTGCATGATGGTGTAATTTTTGAATCAGCAAAAAAAAAAGCCTCTGGTGGACAAAAAGACAACCGAGACAAATTTATTTTCTGTCCAGTCAACACCTCTCCACATATCTGATACACAGAAGCCTGGAAACGCAGGACGTGAAAATAAAATGGTGAAAAGCTCTCCTCTCATTATCGATTTCGACTTAATAACTCTTTATTTAAAGAATTTATGACATTATTTTGACGTAGTATCTCATACCATCAAGACAGGATGTTATTTTAACTTAATATCTTGCTACCTGAAATAACGTAAACTCCTTATTTCAACAAATCACGTCGTTATTTTGACTTGTGTTGTTACTTCAAGATGGTATTTAATATAATAATTTATTATTTCAACTTACTAACTCATTATTTTAAGAAATTATGTAATTTTGAGTTATCTTGTTATTTTATTACTTAACATCTCGTTATTTCAACTTAATATCTCATTATTAAAAGACATTATGTGATTATTTTGACTTAATATCCCATAATTCCTACTTCCATCACTACCACATGATATTATGTAGAATTTACACTTACCATATTATTTTGACTTAATAAAGTTATTTGAAGATATTATGTAGTTATTTCAATTTAATATCTCGTTACCTTACGATAGCACGTCATTATTTTGATGTAAAAACCGTTTTATTTCAGGATATTGTCATTATTTTGACTTAATGTGTTGTTCTTTCAAGAGAGTATGTCATTAATTAAAAGTAATATCTTGTTATTTTTATTTAATAACTCACTTCAAGAAATTATGTTTTTTTTAGTTATCTCATTGTTTTAAGATAGTATGTCTTTAATTTAATGTAACATCTATTTATTTCAACCTAATAACTATTTAAAGATATTACATCGTTATAATAATGTTGTTATTTGGATTTAATATCCCACGTAAATTCAAGATAGTACTTTTCTATTTTAAATGAATATCTCATTATTATTTTGACTTTTTTTTTATTTAATAGCTCATTATTTCAAGATATCATTTTATTTAGTTTATTTAGTTTATTTTGTTATTTCAAATCAGTTACAAATTATTAAGTTAAAATAATGAGACATGTAATGACAAAGTGTTTAACTTATTTCATACTATCTTGAAATAATGAGATATTAAATTGAAAGGGTTTCTGTAATGAATCTTATGGGATTTATGATCATGTTGTAGTGTAAACTCACTCGTAGAAGGTGGTCCATCCATTGGAGGTGATCTTGGTTGCTAGGAGACCACTGTTGCCATGGTAAGTGAGCATCACGTGATCCCGCCCCTGCGTTCCCAGGCTTTTTAGCGCCCCGTTGGAGCCGATGTTTAACCATACCACCTGGTTATCAGGCGCTACGATTCGGACCGGCTGCCGGTTAGCGTCTCTCCGGATGCGGAGTGTGTTTCCATGGCAATCGGTGACGGAGGTCAGATCCCCGTCGTTGCTGTAGCTGAAGTTGTATTTAAAATCTCCAGTCACAAGATTAGCAGTGTGCTGGTGCGTTCCGTTCGAGTCAAACATGTACACTTCCTGTTCTGCTGTGGAAGCCACTTCATAAAGTCCTCGTGTGTTCAGCTGCGGTTTGTTCGTCCCGATAGCTCGGATACGGATATTCCCAAGATCGGCAACGTACAACGTTCCATCCGGAGCAGCTACGAGCGAGGAAGGCGCATTGAGACGAGCGTCTTTAGCAAAACCGTCTCCAGTGAGGTAGCAATCGCAGTTAACGTCCGTTTTGCAGTCGCAGTCGGACAGTGACCCAGCTGAGTGGGTGATCTCGCCGTCTGGTGCCACGCTGCGAATGCGACTCATCTTCCGCTCGTCCGTTTCTGCGACGTGCAACACTCCAGTGAAGGACACGGCGATGGCGCTCGGAGACTCCAGGTGAGTGTGTGTGGCACGCTGGGTCTCGGTTACTGAAAGTTCAGCGACGGGCATCGGACAGTGAAGAGGTCGACCTGCTGCGACGCTAACCTGCCCTTCTTCTGTAATCCGCAAAACCACACTGCCGTCCAGCACGAAAAGAGAATTATCCATCGGACTGACGGCCAAATCCGTCGGCCACTCTAGTGAAACCTGCAATGAAAAAGAAACACAAGCTTCAACATCACCGGTTGGGTTTTAATGCAGTTTATTTACTAGCTGTCTAACTAGCCACCCTTGCCTCAGGAAAGAACACAGTGCACCAGCCTTTGACATGTTCTAATATCCTCGACTCGTAAAAGAGTCTTTACTGCTTTCTGGAGCAAAACGTCCGCTCTGGATCGGTCTCTGTGGTAGAGCTTTCACATACACAGACCCCATTTTCAATACCATTTTTCACAAATCAACTGTCTGAAGTAGAATCTGGAGTGTGCATATATACAGGGTTTTATGGTAACCACCAGATGTACACACCAGAAATACACACTTTACATACACACACTTTTTTTTCTGCTGTAGGAAGAAGATATTACGTACAGAAATTAATAAGAAAGTGTGCATGTAAACTTTTCTAGTGTCTACATCTTAACTAAAACAGACGAGCGGCAGCTTTTTCCCCCCCAAACCCCTGATAGTTACCGTAAAGCCCTGTATATACACTCACCATCCACTTTAACAGGAATACGAACATGTGTACACCTGCGTATTTGTGCAGTTATCCAATCAGCCAATCACGTGGCAGCAGCACAATGCATACATTCCTGCAGATACAGGTCAAGAGCTTCAGGTAATGTTAACATCAAACATCAGAATGGAGAAAAAGCGTGAGGTTTGATGTGTTGTGCATTTTGAGATGCTTTTCTGCTCTTCACTGTTGTAAAGAGTGATTATTTGAGTTACTATATCCTTCCTGTCAGCTCAGACCAGTCTGCTCATTCTCCTCTGATCTCTCATCAACGAGGTGTTTCAGCCTGCAGACCCTCCGCTCGCAGGATGTTTTTTGTTTTTCGCATCATTCTGTATAAACTCTAGAGACTGTTGTGTGTGAAAAACTCAAACCACCAGTCTGGCACCAACAACCATGCCACGGTTAAAGCCACAGAGATCACACTTTTCTTCATTCTGATGTTTGACGTGAACATTAACTGAAGCTCTTGGCACAAATGATAAAGTGGACGGTGAGTGTAGGCACACTCCAGTTTCTCCCACGACTGGCTCTGTTTGAACATCTGCACTGACTGGCACAGGAGAACAAATTTCTCACTTTAATAAACATTACCATTAAAATCGTTTGTAAAGTGTTCGATCTGACACTTCGCTGTAGGACTATTTCATCTGTTTTTCTGTTCCTACCTGCTGGATGTCCATAACTGCGTCACAGCTGAGAGGCCGGGCTGAAGCGAGGTCGTTCGACCCCAGGACAGTCGTAATAATGCCGCTCTGGTCCACTCTGCGAATCACTGTTCCATCCACGAAGTAGATCAGACCGTTTTTGTCCACGGCAATCCCTGTGAGAGGAAAATAAACGAGTGAGACTCACAGCTGTGCTCTTATCTCTCCGTGAAGCAGAGTCTACATGTGATGTGTTTGACTTCGTGTTATTCGGGTCACTGCAATCACGCTCCATTATTCACATCCCGCCGCGGAACGACTGCACGAGGAGGAAGGAGCAGAAGAGGATGTACTGGATCAGCGCTCCGACGCTTCTGCACTCTCTCTGGTTTTCTTCCGTTTTTATTCCTGCTGTAGATTTTAAACCAAAACGATGTTACTGTTGCTTGTTAAATGTGAATTTATCTGAAATGACGTTGTGGCAGAAATCTCTAAAGTTCTGTAATACAGCATCGTTCTGCACATCTTCACAAATTTCATAAAAGCAACACATCATAAAGCTTTAATCACAGACACGCCACTTCTGAGGCTGAACCTTAAAATGATTAAAGTTTAAAGTTCACACTACTACAGACATAAACGTGACGGAGGTTAGTACTGTTATTACTGTGATTGTGAGTTTGTTTCTATTTATTACTTTTTTCCTGTAAAATGTAAATAGTTTTTAATTAATTTTGTCAATTAATTAAACATAATCCACTGTGATATTGAAGACCTTAATGAATAATAGTTAATTAGTTAAAGATACTTTATAAGATTTCAATAAATTATCAGAATTTTGAGACTCAGCCATAGTTTATGTCTAAACACTGATTTTTTTTTTTTTATTGTGCACCTTTTATTACCTGAAGAACCAAAAATTAAAGAAATTTCAAGAAATTAATTGCACATTTTAGAGAAATTTATTTATTTATTTGTTTGTTTTCTAGGTCTGGCTGTATTGAGCATCTTTAACAGTCGTTGTTACTGCCTGCTAATTAAATTTCAAATGCTAAATATAAGCACAGCTAGACTAGAGACTATCGCCATGTTTGTTTGTTTGTTTGTTTGTTTGTTTGTTTGTTTTTCACAGAATTTGCTCAGCTGCCATTCTTATGCTGATGTGAAGATTTACACTTGAAATTGAATAAATAATTGTGACAATTTGTGAAAAATAATCAGGATTTTAGTTTTGGCCAGGGAATGATATAAACACAGATATGAGTCAGGTCTTATGTACATCGTAATCGGATCTGTGTCAAAACATCGGAAGTGTGCACCAAGGCCCACAGTGAAAACACAGTCTTGGGATCTTCTGACTGTCTGGAGTGCAGGATCTGTATCTGCTGAAGCTTTGGAGTAGTGCAGTAACCTGAGAGAAGTCAGGTTTAGTCCTGGATCCTGTAAAGTCTAATTAGAGCTTCAGGATCCTCTGAGAATCTGAAAGGTTCTCCAGGGTTCTCAGGAATATAATCACCAATCTAAGACACAATCTGTTAACAGCTGGTGACATTTCATCAGCCTGAGCTTATCTGCATTAATTAAATCCATCATCTGCTCTTGAGGTGAGGAAGATGGGCTGTTTTACATCGTTTAGATTTTGAAGCAAGACATGATGGAGATTTAAGCGCTGTGAATGAGCTCGGATCTGTTATGCATTCTCGAGTCTGATCAGTGTGACGAGAACTTTAGAGTTAGCTTGGAACTCTGTAAGTTCTGGTTAGTTTAATAGTTTTGAATTGTAAAGAAAGTCAGTCGATTGGTTGTGCATCTTTGGAGCCGGTGCAACAGTTTCCTTTTAATGATTTATGAATATAAATAAAACGATTTGAAGCGGTCGTGTTTTGTTTTGTAGCGGCAATTCACGCTACAGCTTTAGATTAGAGTCACGGACTCTGAACAGATGAGACGTCTGTTTTGAATTTGATTCGGTGAGAACGAGCGAATACTTCTTCATGCATTCGTCTTTGAACGTTCTGCTTTTGTCATTGACTTTTTTTTTTTTTAAATAAGCTGCCAGTTGGCTAATCAGACCGGAGAGTAAATGTGAAATTATGCGAAAATTCTTCTGTTTCTTCTGAGAAAATTATCTTTCTGTGTGGCTAGTTTCTGATCTGATGAGCTGCCTTCAGCTAAATAATTCACATACATGTGTTTAACTGATTAAACCACAGCAGAGAATCTGCTACAGAAGCCGTGATGGTTCATGGTTAGAAAAATGGGGGTTGCTGAACTCTGACCTTGTCGTAGGTTTATACAGGATTTTTTCAAGTGCTCAGTTTGATCAGTTGGTATCAGAGCACTTTTTTTTTTTTTTTCGATTATCAGTGCTGATGCATCTCTAATGATAACTTTGGAAACCCTAAGACCTGGTAAGAATGGTTTCAGCTTTAAACTCTGTAATGACTGGTTGGTTCCTCTGATCAGCTGTGTATCTTTGGGGTCCTTCAGAGCTTTGGGGAATAGAAGATCTGGTCAGTGTGATACCTTTGGTCCCTCTCAGATCTGATTAACAGCAAACCTAATCTGGTCTGGCAAGTGCCATAAATTCTGGGTCTTGTGCACAAGATCTAGTCTTATGGACCTTGAGTATGATGTCTGGTCAGTGCGGTCAATGTGGGGTTTGTAAGATTTTGTCCTGAGAGGTGTTGCAAGTAAAGTCTGGTTTCTATTATCCCCTTGGAGCTTTGGTTAATGTGGTATAGTGTGGATCAGCAGAACGTCTTTTGGTCTTGTTCGTACCTTTAGGTCCTGTGAGTAGGGCCTCAGAGGCTGGTCCTCCATCTCCACACTGATTCTCATCGAAAGGCAGACAGTGATCCCCGGTTCCTGCTACGACTTCGACGTTTGCCTGGGGTTCCAGCTCTCCGGACAGCACTCGGGGCCGGTAAATCCGCCTGGAGTTGGTGTCCGATACGTACAGCTGTCCCGTCACAGGGTCCGAGCTCAGGTAGTACCGATGAGCCGGGTTATTACTGGAGAAAGGATTGAGGAAGAGATGGATGAAGAGATGGATGTGTTGTCTGGCTGAAAGTGTGTATTTGCAGAAATGAGAGGTTCGACTCGCTTGTTGGAGATGACAGATGAAATAACGCTGTGTTTGAAATATTAATGTTGCTAGAGAAGTTCACTGATTTGCCATCTGTGTCTTTTTCCCCGCACCTTTCAAAACAAAGTACGCTGCTGACAAGAGAAAGAAAATGTGTGAGAAGATAATAAATCAGACGTGACTGGAAAATATTTGAGGAGGCAGTGATGATGCCTTGAAGTGTGCCAAATCATTTCAATCGTTATGACTCCCATGTGAGAGGACGGGAAAAATAGCCGTGATGCGCAGATCTTAATGACTGTCAGCAGCTGACGGCATTTCATCAGGCTGTGCTTATTTGCATTCATAAAATCCATCAGTCTGCTCTTCCCTGAGTGAGTTAACGTGGACGCCATTAGCATCTAGTGAAAGACAGACTTGGGATACAGGACACGGTGCGCATCAGTGACTTTCTACCCAGGAAATGGATAAAGATTACAGGCTTTGTTATTAAAAGTTGTTCAGCAGATTAATCTATAACCTTGGAGCATTTACGACTGGAGTCACACGGACGAGCTGAGCTCCAGCTGAGGCCCCGCCCACACGTTTATGAAATTTTTTTTTTGAAAAGTTTTTCCCTCTGTGTATTAGCCTTCTATCTACATGACAATGGTGTTTCATTGAAAACTGAAAATGAAGCTTTTTGAAAACTCACTGCACTTTGCGAAAACTTTCACTGTTTTCGTGTGGATGGGAAAAAGGTTTTTTGAAAGCGCTGACGTCACAGCGTGAACCTGCACATGGTCATATGCGTGTACTTTGCGTGTGTTATGAACGTGCTAAGACTCAGTTTATCACGGCTGCTGATCAGGTTGTTACTTGGTGCTCTGTAATTTTTTATTAAATCACATGTTTGCAGTTTAATTTCACTTTGCGCTGTACTGCTCCTGACAACATCATAAGAACCGGGAGAACACTTAGTATTCGAGTGGAACCTTTAAGCAGAAGTTCCATCTCATCATCAGTCCACACGTATGAATCCTCATGTTCAGCATTTTTCCTTTTAAAACTTGCACCATGTTGGTGTTTTTCCCGTTTCGACTTCGCTCAATACGCAGCTCTGAACTTTATTCTTGTGGCGTTTGAAGGAACAGTTTGTGATGTTCTATCACTGACCTGGCATTTTCAAATCATTTCTGCGTGTTCGCTTGGATAGAGTTATTTTTCCGAAACACTGTTTGTGTAGATGGAGATATTTTGTAAAACAGAGAGGCAAAAATATGTTATCTGTATACATATTGATGAGGTTTGAGACTCAACTGGATAACAGTGTCAGGTTGCAGTGCTGGAGAAGCTCATACTGTGATTCAGCAACATGCCAGAGAATCGTCGAGTTTGACATCAGTGTCTATTTCAAGCCGAGCATCCGGAGGGGGGTCGAGTCACGTGACCTGAACTTGCTTTATGCTGTCTAAATGCTAGGTGATCTTTCTCTTGAGCTGGGACTGCTCTCTAACTCCCTCCACGAATCAGTCGACAGGAACCTGTATCTGTTTGATCTGTCTGAATTTATGGGTTTTTCTGCCACTTGGGTGAATTTACACTTTGCTAAAGAACCTACTGTTCAGGAAATAAAATTTGGAAAGACACATGACCTGCTCATTCCCTGTGAACTTTAGTGACATCCTAATGGTCTAAAAGAAATCAGAGAAAGTTTACACAATCCACTGTCAATTACTAACACACTCCCTTCATTTCATCAGAAATCATAAACAAATAATGTAGATGGAATATACTTCATTTCATTATTTACTAATATACACTGCCGAGCAAAAGTTTTTGAGTACCTATGCTTTATGCTTGATTACAGTTTTCAGAGGAGTTTACGCTTCTTTGCAGTTTCTTGGTTTCTGCAGGTTTTTTTTGTCTTATTAACTTCAGGAGAAAAAATAAAGAGACGCTGGTGAGGGAACGAGTGTTTACAGCTGCTATAACGTAAGTGAGAACAGGAACTAATGTGTTTCACCAACATTAACTGTAACTATAAAAGGATAAAAAGTATAATGTTGCTTTTTAATAAATTATACACTGAATCAATGGTGAATTGCTGTGGTGTAAGAGGAATAAAACACTCAGGGACGTGCTGTTAGAGGAAAATAATCAACTTCAGGGTGATAACTATAAAAGTGTGACACAAAGAAATCTTAAACAAGTGTTCCAGTAAAAAACCTCCGTGTAATGAAGGATTGGTGACTTTTTGATCCTAATAGGACTTTACATTTTGTTTTTATTAAAGTCAGATCAAAATTAACAGTCATTTTCGTTTCCTATAAAATAATTTACAAACCAGATTATTTAAAATGATCCACTGCGTAAAGCTGAACTGTTATATAACGTGTTCAAAAATGGATTTTATTTTCATTGACTGGAATAAATGCATTTTTAAATAACAGGTTTAAACGGTGCAGAAGTTTTTCTTCATGTCGCAGAAAATCAGCCCTGAGCTTTCATCAAAAAACTTTATTTGTAATGTCAGATCAGTGACATCGTCATCTATCACATTAACGCTCAAGTTTCCGAGCTGTTAGTTACCGAGTCGACTGGGAGTCACTCACCTGTGTCTGAAATCTTTATTCCTTTGAGCAGCAAAGAAGAAAAAAAAACAGGCAACATGTAAATATTTATAAGAGATGACACAGAAAATGCGTCATCACATGACAAAGATCCTTTATATCATTCATAATAGACATTAATCAAACTGACAGTCGACCCGTCCACTGGTCTGTGCACTCGCTCAATCATAAAATCAATTCACGTCCGCTGCTCCTCTCGACACTTTACAATTCATTCTTCACCTCGTCCCTGAAGCACACACCTCGAGTGCATTACTGAGTTTGTGTAAAGTCAGACAAGTTCACTTTGAAGTCTTTCACAGAGAGAGGAAACTAATCATTTCATTTCAATTTAAGTCTCGAGAGACGCATTGAGGGCAAGTTTTCATTTTCAACACAGTCACGTTACAAATATAAAAGATGAAACACAACAAGAAAGAAATAGATGTAAATAGAAAAAGACGGAAACGCACATGAACAGAACACACATCAAGTCGCTGGACAGGTAAAATATAAATGTGCTATTTAAAAAAATAAATAAAAAACATGATTAATAAGCATGGCTTTAGAAATAGAGCAGTCATAACGGACATCTCTCAGAACTCGACTCTGTTTGAAGAAAAGAGAAGAACTGATGCAGAAATACGATTCAAAGCATTTATCAGGAATTTATCCCTGAAGCAGCGTCCAATTATCCATCCATCTCTCTGTTCATCTACCCTTTCATCAATTCACAAGTCCATTCATCCAGTCATCCATTCATCCAATTGTCCATTCATCCATCCATCCATCTATACAGCCATTCATGCATGTATTGATTCATACAATCCATCAATTTATTCATTTGTTCTTCCATTCATCCATCTAGCCATGCATGCATTTGTTGGTTCACATAATCCATCCATCCATCCATCCATCCATCCATCCTTCTGTACAGCCATTCCTGCAACTGTCCAAAAATCCAATCAATTATATTCCATCCATCCATCCATCCATCCATCCATCCATACAGCCATTTATGCATTTGTGCATTCATCCAACCATCAGTTTGTCCATCTATTCATTCCTCTGTCCAACTATCCATCCATTCATCCATCCATCCAATCTATACAACTGTTTATATATGAGAAGTCATTTATTTATTTGTCCATCCATCTGTCCATCCATCCATCCATCCATCTGACCAGCCATTCATGCTTTTGTCTATATATCCATCTGTTCATTGGTCCAGTTGTTCATCTATTTGATCTATCCATCAAGCCATCTGACCAGCCTCTCATGCATTTTGGCATCCATCCATTCATCCATCCATCCATCCATCCATACTGTCCATTCTTCTACAAGCTACAGTTTTTGTCTAACTATCCATTTACTTCTCCACCCAACCTTCTGGGTACTCATTTGTTCATACTAATTCCTACATCCATCCGTTCACCCAACCATCCATACATCCATCTATCCATCTATCCATCCATCCATCCATCCATTAGTTCATCAGTCCAGTCTTGTTGGTATTTGCCCATCTACTCATCCATTCATATGTCCATCTGTCCAGTAATTCATCTATTTGTCTATCTATTTAATACATCCATTTGACTAGCCATTCATGCACTTGTATATCTATTCAATCCTTTCATTTCTCCATCTGCAATCTACTCATCCATCCATTGCCCACCTGAGCTCCATGATGCTGGTAACATTTCCTGATGGATCGATGCGTCGGATGTAGTTGAAGTCTCCCACGTACAGACTTCCGTCTCTGCCCCACGCCAGCGCTACAGGTGCGAGCAGCTTGTTACCCCCAGCCGGGGCATTACAGCTGGGGCAGGAGATGCTCCTCCGGCGTCCGTTACCCATGATGGTGCTGATGACCGGGGGCAGCTGGGACAGGAACACATTCTCGCCGTTTCCTTTATACAGGATCCCTGAGAAACATCATAAGAAAATTGGCATTCAGGACTCAATAGTAGCATTTCACGCTGGTATTGACAAACACTCGGGTCTATTAAGCAGATCAATGACAGTACAGTGAAGTGCTCAGGAATTCAGTCTCCTTCATTCCAGTTATTCAAAATTCATGAGACACATTAGAGTCCATGCTTCAGGATCTGAAACAAGTAAAACGTCTTTCGGGATTGAGATGTGGTAATGCAGATAAAAGTATCAGCTTCATCTTACAGGAGTCTGCAGTCCATTTAGTGATCTTTGTGGATTTGTAATGTGTTTCAGAGGAACGCTGAGGTTTGGAGACACTGTTCACGTTACCCATAGCATGCTCACTCCAGAGGGACAAACCGAAGAACCTTTAAGGATTACCTAAGGCCTCTCGTTTGGAACCTGCTCTAGCTAGCTGAAGAGCTAAATCCCTACACCTCAAACACTAAGACCTTGTAGGTACAAGCAGATCCTTGACTAAAGGCTACTATCAGTGCTTTCCCCTAGTAGATACGCATTTTAATTATATTTCATGGGCCAGCTCACATGTGGAAAGGAATAATACGCATCCCAAATGTGTCCTTATGTCAGAAACCACATCTGATGATGCTCTGATCACCTGAAAGATTTGTAAGACAGGGGTTTGGTTGTTTTCAGGTAAGATCGCTGCAGATCTCAGTGATTCTACCCAATAATCATTCACAATGAACTCCATCCAACCATAAACCCTTCAACCCTTTCATTGATTCCATCATTATTTATTTAAAAACTCTGCACTTACACAACAAAGGCTTGTGCAAAGTCTCCACTAATGCAAAATTCTTCTTTCTGAAGCATCTCAGTTTATTCAGCTGCCATTTTCAGTCCGACAGTGTGAAGTGTGTGGGTCATGAATATTTCAATCCTGTAAAATTTTAACTTCTTTTTAGTTTCGGCTTCAAAGAAGAAGACCATGGACCATCAATAATTTACAATGTGCAACATGTTAGTGTTCCTGCACCTGCTTCAGTCTGTTAATCAGATCAGTGTTCCTGCTCCATAAGCAGCAGTCCTGTTAGCTAAAGTCTAATCCATCTGATGTTTGGTCCTTAAGATTCGAGTCTGTACAGCGGATGTTTAATCTGAGCGTGTGATTTTAATTTAATTTCCTGTTCAACACAATCAACTTGAAACACCAAGACCACATTCACATTGCATGCTTTTGCTAAGTAAGGTCCAGAAGTCTGAGTCCACTACCAAGAGCTATTTATATTTTATCAGTTATTGACAAACTGTTTGAGAAATGGTCTTAAAAACAAGCATGTTATGGTTCCTATTCCTTCTGAGTGAAAGTTTATACTGACAGATTGAATATTGATAGGAGAACACTAAACAATCACAGTTTTGATAGAAATCAATAATTAATGTTGAGGTACTTTTGATAAAAACATGTTCTTCATACAGATAGTTGTATTAAAAATACTTTTAGAAACTCCTCACAGTAGCAAGGTTTAAACTTTAAACATACCTCTATTTACGCATATCTCTAAACATTAGCTAAGCTAGATAACTATCACAACACGGCATTAACGTTATCGCTAACGTTAACGTTAACATTCATTAACGTTAGCTGGATAACTAATTAACCCGGCTCACATTAACATTAATGTTAAGGTAAGTAACTACCCAAGATTTCTAGTTAACAGATAAACTATAGGATTTGATCAAATTGAACTTAGGCTCCGCCCATGTTGAGGCAGGAACTTCTGTAAAATCAGGATGTGCTGAATTTTCAAGCCGGATATAAAGGAAGCCGCGGCACTGCAATCCTCCTCTACGATTAAGACCTGCTGCTGATGTATTGACCGAGAGACGCGGTCAGAGGGGACGTCCGAGCCGATATCAGCCTCTTTCCTCATTCTAAATCCAACACGTCCAACAAATCCTCACTTAACTAAGATGAATTGGTCTGCACAGCTGCATTTAACTCTCCTGACCTTGACACAAAGACAACATGGTGCGACTCTTGCTCCGGCTTTCTCCCATTTGTTGTCTTGCTTGTGCAATAAGATGTAGAGATGAAATGGAGATGTTAGTTTACACTTCTCCTGCAGAACCTACATCTTATTATGCACTGATTATACAGAAAACAACCCAACATTACGTTATAAGAGTGAGGAGTGGACGTGTGGAACCATCCAGAGGTCAGGGGTGCGTGTTTAAAGCTTTAAAAAGGGGCAGTATTTTAAAAACTGATAACTCAGCTGTGAAGCAGTGTGTGCAGTCGTAGGAATTGTGTGTACAGCCTTCATCACAAAAACATTCCTCCATAATGTAATGCTTATGATCATTGATTATTCAGCTTCAGATCCCGCATGATCAAGAAGCAATCGAATAAACAAACACATGAATAAAATGTCAAGCCAACAAGATGCATGTCTAATCCGGCAGGTACGGTCGGATATTTCCAAAAACACATCGGCCCAATGAGTCGGACAGAAATCGAAGAGGGAATGGATTCTGCTCTGCACATAATGAGCACACGTGGTGGGTTTGACGTGCTGAAGATCTGATCAATAATCCACTCGGTCGCTGAGAACTGGACCGCTAAACCATAATCAATCACCTCCGATGTTTATAAGGCAGATATCTCTCTCTCATCGCTGTATAATCTGTCACAGAAATATAAACACGAGGACTGCGTTTGGTTATAAATGCTAGCATTCATGTCCAGTTGGAATTCTTAGCATGTATTAAGATGTAGGAAAACATTATGACGTGTAGAATTGGTTCTAACGAGACATAATGCTTGTGTTACACTTTATTCTCGGAGGTGATGAACATTCAAGTTGATTACATCATAAAAGTTAGATATCACTGCTAGCAAATGCTGACCATCCACCATATTTACAACTGACTTAATGAATTATTTTTATAAAAAATAGTTAGAACAGGTTAAATGAGTACTGTTTTAATCTGGATAAAAAAAAAAACCCTTCTGAGCTCCACAGTGTTCCTGATGTTCTCTACAACACTACTCAGAGTTTCTAAATTAGAAAACCGTCCACTGATAGACCCGTGAGTGATGCTCTGGAGAGTGAAATGTCTGAGATGGGCTGTGCTACTTCAGGAGATCAGCAAGATACACCAGAGATAAAAAGAGCTACAAGAGCTTGAAGCATCATAAGCAGGACTTTGTAGTTAACAGACAGCTAATAAGACTGGAGTAATGAGCTCGGGCTTCATTTTCCTCATGAGGACACGAGGCTCTGCGTTCGGAACAAGCTGAAGCTTCAGTAAAGAGGCAGCAGGACAGGAACACGTTACACTCGTCTGCTCTAGAACTTCTGAAAGCATGCGCTAGTTCCTCAGGTTAGCAAGCTTCTCACTTTGGCTATGAATCTCTTATTCATGTTTTTAAACTCATAATATGCAGTATTACTGATATTAATGATAGTCTATAAACCTTATTGCAGGTTTTTTTTTATCAGAACCTCATTTCTATTTGAATTCCTAAAATATAAATAATATAAAGTAGTAAACACCAGAGGGCCTATAACGCAACTTATTTATAACAGCTCTGATTCATTTTCTGATTCAAGCGTTCTGCTGCTTCATGACGAATAATGATTAGTAATCACTCTCATATCATTATTATCTTAGCATTTAGCATACAGGCTTAAACTCAGTCATTATGATTAGAGTCTAAAGGTAAACATTTTACATTTTTTATTTGCCTCAATAAATGTTTTCTTATATTTTTTTTGCACTCGATTAGGGGTCCAAGCACTTCCAATCCCAACATCACAGGTTTGCTTATCATACACAATGTTCACCTGGAAGACAGGCATTCACGTATTTATATTTATATTTATATTTATATATATATTATAGGCATTAACTGCATTTGCAATATTCAGAAATGACATTTTATTCGTCTTCGTTTTAATCCCCACAAACCTGGTAATAAAACTCTGTAGGTGTGTTTATCAGGACTAAGTGTCTATTTCTGTAAAATAGGTCATGCAGGCTCAGGTAGATAAATGTAAGACTTCTGTCTCTTTCACACACACACACACACACACACACACACACACACTGTGTTCAGTCGTCTGAGCGTCTTTACATTATCAGCTGCTGAGACAAATGGGAATGTCAAACACATGCACTGCTTTTGGCAAATTAATTACGCCGCTGAGAGTCGACAGCTCGTTTTTTTTTTTATTCTGTCCTTTATTCCTCTGTCGTTCCTCCGCTGTACAGCAACGCAGGGAGTTAAAGGTGATATGTTCATATGTTAACGCTTTCATGTCATTTATATAAGCAGATTTACACACCGGCGCTGCTGAACGTGTCGTTTGTGTAAATCACTACATCGGGATTTAAAGCGATTCGGAGTGCAGATGCTCCGTAAATCACTGTTCTGTGTTAGATTTATTTCTACATCAGCGTAAAGTCTAACGTGTAGCTGACATTAAACCTCCTGAGTATGAGTTTAACATGCAAGAAGGCACAACGAGAAAAAAACTCAACATGAACATATAAATGAGGGTTTTTTTTCCTTGATATGAATATAATAAACTAGGTACAGTATAAAAACTCACGTTTATCTTATTTAAAAGTGTTAATTAAAATGGCTGGTGTTTGTAAAGGTGATGTTAAGAGCTCAGTTTTATCAGGTTCGTTTATTTTTAATCATTATTGCATTTGTTTATTCACCTAGAAAGTAAGATTTTATGAAATACGCTAAAGTATATGTCATTGTCACACGGATCTGTTACAGACGCTGTAATGGTTCATAAATATTTTTTGTTATATTTTTTGTGAGTACTCGGTTCGAAGTGCGTCAGCTGACCAGCGCTGGTCTATAACAAGATTCTACAAGATTTTCTCAAACTTTCTCAGCATATTTAAATATTATAAATGTAAACAAATCTACCTTATGAGCACATACTGCTAAAATGTTGTTCTTGAGTATTAGTTCAGCTCGGTGAAACCACAACATCACACATCATGTCCAAACTAATTAAATTACTCAAGCTAAGCTAGTTTTATCCAAAAGCACATGTTGCCGTAGTAACAGAGCAGGGTTTAAGATTATCGTTATTGAGTTAACTTTCTTAGATTTTTCTGACTAGTGTGCATCTGGAATGATTTTTCCAGCGGTACACAAGACACAAGGGGGCGGAGTCAGAGGCGCACACTGATGACATCACATGGCAGGGATTGGTTATTAAAGCGATGTCCTTTCTAAAGAAATGTTATGTGAGTAAGTCACATGATTCGGAGTGTCTATGAGTTTTTTCAGCTCCCAAAGCAAATTTGGGTTTGGAATAAAAATACGATCGTTTCTACGGAAACCACAGCGCCTTTACTCCAACACTGCAGAATATTTTTCACTGTACAAAGAAAACCAACTGGGGCTTTTTACAATAAACGCTCCACTTGTACTGCTATAAAATCTAAAGAGCTGCTGTGGTTCTGTGGGACTGGGTCTCAGTCATAAACAGAACGTGAAGGTTAATATCTCCGTGAAGCGGCGAGATGGGAGACATAAAGCAAGATAATCATAAAACGCCAAGGATAACAGCACAATATCAGCGCTCATCCTTTATCTGTGCCTTGCTTCCTACGACATGTAGAACACAGTCCGCTTCTTCCACACCATCGTTTTGGAAAATAACAGGGTTTAAATCTTCGTCTCAGCACCCACGATCGCTATCGCAGGCTAATACTTTGATTTAAACGCAAATTAAATTACACAGGTTCATTTAGTAGACAGTAAAGCGTTTATTCAGGCGTATTTATTACCTCATGTACATGAAACAGGGCAGTTAGTGTGTTATTGTCTTTGGAGCCTTTACAGGAGCATTAGTTGGCCTTCATCCTCCAAGATGGGAGCTGGTTGCATCATAAGTGCAGAAAATTGTGTAAAAGTGGCCATTTTATAACCATGAGGCAACACAGGAGCACTAATTCCTCAAATCAACTCGTCTCTAAGGAGAATGAGAAAGTGAAGATTATCATCAAGAAGATTTTGAGACTTCTAAACATCATCAAAGCTTCAAACTCCATCTACACTCTCCTTTAGAAGATTCCTTTAGAAGAGTCATCCATTTAGAACATGTTCAGGTAGTGAAGAAGGCTTTCACCCCGGAGTGAACCATTCCTGAACAGAGTAGGGGTGTTACAGGTGGACCCTGCACCCTTGGTGTCTACCAATGAGACTTTAAAAGCATCTGAGGGTCTAAAGTGGTTCCATCCAGTGATGATGTTTGACTTGGTGGTTGCTTTGACTCTGAGCATAAAGTGAGGTTCTTTGGTTTGTCTAATCGGGGAACCATTGATAGTTCTATATAGAACCCTTTTTGGAATCCATTTAGGAATGTAGGTCCATTAAGCATCCAAAGAACCTCTGAGGAACCATTTTGAACAAAGAAGCAGAGATTATGTAGGATTTTGGAATCTTTTCATACAGACGAAACTAAATGCACACTTCCATAAAGTACTACTTCCTGTTCACTAACCCCGCCCCCTGTCAATAGCTAAGAACCGCCTACTGAGTTCTGAAAATCCATAAATGTTCCAGGATTTCTAGCTGTTCTCCGAAGAACCTGACACTGACTAATCATGAGCCAGGATTTATCTTCATTTATCTTCTACACGCATTAAATCTTTAGAACAACGTGAACGAGTGTCAGAGACAGAATTTTAAATGTCAGGAAAGTTTCCATCATTTAGTAGAACTGATGAAGAACCTCAGAGGAAGTCCATTTGCTTTGACTCACTGATACCAGGAAAATGAAGGTAATTAGCATATTGTGAAAACCCCAGCAGTGGTCCAGCAGGAATACGTTTTATCTCCATATTTCTCCGTCAGCATTTTATACTAAGCAAAGTTCATTCATCCAAATCAGGCTGGACCATAACGAGGCGAACGTTCTTCTGAGTCTGCACACTGCGCCAAAGAACTTCATTTAATCGTCCATTACTCTGAGCCATTAGCGCCGGCCGTATCGTATGCAAATGAGGAAGCGGGTCATATTTTACGATTGGCTGAATATTTATGGTTAAACCTCGGACTTGACCTCTGAGCAGCGAGAACGTGACCTCGTCCCAAACGCTACCAAAGACCAAAGCTGAGAGAAGCACGAAGTGTAAAGTCACGTGATGAAATGAAGGAGCATCTCACCGCTCTGTAGATCCAGGACGTGATGTTTATCCAGCGTCCAGCTGCCCATGTTGGAGGCGTCGAGTTCAAACCCCTGCAGCGTGGAGCTTCTCCTCTCCCAGAGAACCACGCTCAGGCACGACTCGTACTCGAAGCCCACAGACACTGCCGAGAAAAGACACGAAAATAAAAATAAACAAAAGAGAGAAGAATTGAACAGAGAACATGATAATTGAGTTACAAAAAATGATCTGTAGAAGATTTATCTTTATCTTTAACTTTATCTTTTAGCCTTTTATTTTTGGGAATTAAGTTGTTAAGAACAGAAGATAAAAATGTTCAGTTCACGGTTCTTTAGGGTTCTGCAACAGATGTCTACTTCAACATCTACAACAACATCTATCACGTATTAATTTAACATTTGAAATTAAAATTTCCTTTTAATCTTTTATATATTTTTATACATCATTTTATTCATTATTAGTTTTTGTCCCAATTCAGCAAACAAACAGCTACAGCAGGTTCAGGCAACAAAAAATATTAAAAACATTAAAAACCATTTAGAACCTTTAAAGGTTCTTCAGTTCCCTCTATAAGAATATTAAAAGCTTCTCTGGAGAAGGTTTTACTATCAGAAAGTGTTCCGAGTTTTAAGAGCCTAGAATCCCTTAATTATCCAATAAACTCTTAAAGAACCCTTGAAGAACCTTTTTTTTTCCTAAAAGGGAACCAAGAACCAAGAAATTGAAACTCCTGAAAGGTTCTAGGTATTAAGTTAATACACACACACTCTTTCTACAGAGAACTTCTAAGGTTCTGCAGGTGGACAAGCAAAGAACCCTTAAATGTTCTCTACTCTGAAAAGCATGAAGCGTACATTCTTAGAAAAAAGAGTTCTTCAGATAATTAAAGGTTCTCAGCTTCCAAAAAAAGTGTTCTACTCAACTGAGGGTTCTTCTGAAGCTTCTGAACATAGCTGTGTTTGGAACCTTTCTGGAAACACACTGTTGTGGAGTTCTACGTAGAACCTTTAAAGGATCCCTGAGACGGACAACTGAAAGCCCATTAAGATTTTTTAAAGCACACACGCTTAGAAAAAAGTGTTCTTCAAGGACTTGTTGGATAAATGAAGGTTCTATGCTTCCATTCTTGGTGATACAAAAACACTTTGTTTTAAGGTTCTACACAGAACCTTTAATGGATCCCTGGATGAACAGCCGAAAACCCCTTAAGGTTTCTGTTTTTTTTTTTTTAAGCAAAAAATGGTTCTTAAAGGATTTGTTGGATAAATGAAGGTTCTCGGCTTCCAAAAATGGCTGAACCCTTTCCAAAGGGGAAACACTTCTACATAGAACCTTTAGGGTTCCCCCACAGGAACAACTAAAGAATCCTTAAGGCTTTTTTAAAGTATGCAAGGTTCTTTAAAGGTTCTTTGGACAAGGGGTCATGGCTTTCTGAAAGGGTTCTTCTTGGAATAATCTCTGATAGTTGAGAAAACTAACAAACGTTGTTGTAGGGTTCTACACAGAACCTTTCAGGGATCCTGCAGAGGAACATTCTCTAAACCAATTTCAGAAACATTTCTTAAGAATCTGAGTGATATTTATTCGTTTTTATTTGTGTGCACTTTTTATATCACGCCTCATTTCTTTTCCAGTCACATAATTAACAGACAGACAGTCACTTAATGAACGTAAATAACAAACAGATTCTTAAAAAAAATAAATAAAGATAATGTGAAATGCAGAAACCAGCAAGACTATTTTTATTATTTTATTATTTCTGCCTGAAATATCAAACGCAGCCACCAAGCACGAGCTTCTCCTCCATCACGGCCACGTCGGAGCTCCTTCTGCACATCACTGAACTCTGGGGAACTTCTGTGACGGACGACGGCGTAATTTTCACGCGTGGCTTCAGATCAGTGTGTGCTGTCCATCAGCGCAGCGTCCTCACTGACCTCCATACAGCCAGATTACACACACACACACACGCCCTCGAGAACAGCTACACACACACACACACACACACACACACACTCATCTACACACACACACACACACGCCCTCGAGAACAGCTACACACACACACACACTCATCTACACACACACACACACACACACTCATCTACACACACACACACACACACACACTCACACACACGCCCTCGAGAACAGCTACACACATACACACACACACTCATCTACACACACACACTCACACACACACACACACACACTCATCTACACACACTCACACTCATCTACACACACACACACACACACGCCCTCGAGAACAGCTACACACACACACACACACACACACACACTCATCTACACACACACACACACACACGCCCTCGAGAACAGCTACACACACACTCATCTACACACACACACACACACACACTCATCTACACACACACACACACACTCACACACACTCACACACACGCCCTCGAGAACAGCTACACACATACACACACACACACACACACACACACTCATCTACACACACACACTCACACACTCACACACACGCCCTCGAGAACAGCTACACACATACACACACACACACACACACACACACACACACTCATCCACACACACACACACACGCCCTTGAGAACAGCTACACACATACACACACACTCATCTACACACACACACACACACTCATCTACACACACACACTCATCTACACATACACATCTACACACACACACACACTCATCTACACACACACATCTACACACACATATCTACACACACACACTCACACACACTCACACACACACACTCATCTACACACACACACACACACACACTCACACACGCACACTCATCTACACACACGCACACACTCATCTACACACACACTCACTCATTCACACACACACACTCATCTACACACACACATCTACACACTCACTCATTCACACACACACACACACTCATCTACACACACATCTACACACACACTCACTCATTCACACACACACGCACATCTACACACGCACACACTCATCTACACACACACACACTCATCTACACACACACACACACTACGTGTAGGTAATCAGGTGGTTATTGGTGTGTGATTAGTGTGTACTGAGACGCGAGTGTGTTTCTGAGCTCTGCAGTTCGGTGTGTATCTCCTTTGTTTCTCGTATGAATTAATCTCCTCGGCCCGAGGCAGGAGACGCGATTGTTCTTTTCGCCGTCGCTTTGCAGCAGCGACGTGATAAAACATCGTCCTGTGACCTTCCTGCGTTCGGCGGCTCGCTGCGCTTCAGCTGCAGACTAATTACACATGCAAACAGGCCGAGCCGCAAACAGGTGGTCTGTGAAAGCACGGCTCTTTGGAGCTTTATTTATCACCTCGCTGCTGCTCGGTGTCGGGCTGCGCAGGAGAAAGGCCTTGGAGTGCTTCCACACACACACACACACACACGCGCGCGCACACACACACACACGCACACACACACACACACACACGCACACACACACACACGCAAAACCGCTAACAATGCACATCTTCAGCAAACAACACCAGCTAATTACAGCTAACAGCGCAGAGATTTACACTATAAATATTTTACAGTATGTAAATATAAAAACACTGCACGATGAAAATCCAATCAGATTTATTTATTTATTTATTTGACCATCAACAAATTTAATCAGTGACTTCAGGATAAAACTATAAAACTAGTTTCAAGATAAAGAAGCAAACTTCAGACAGCGTATATTTTAATAAACACTTTTAGTATTTGTTTTTACAGCTATTTTAGATTTCATCTTAGTCTTTGGTTCAAAAATGATAAATAATAAATAAACAAACAAATTAATTGATTGATTGACTAAAAACAAACAAACAAACAAACAAACAAAGGGTTTTTTCATTCAAACACTCTTACATAGTAGTAATATAAAAAATATAGCATCATCATACAACAATAATTTTTCATATTTAATTTCTTTACTCACGTTTTAGTCGTTTGCTGATTATCAGTTTCAGTCTCAGCTGAGTTTAGTAAGAGCGTGAAAACTCTCTGGTTCCAGGTAGAACATTACAACAACGTTCTGCGTAGAACACTTTTTGAGAAGAGAAGAACCTTTAATTATCCAGTAAACGCTTAAAGAACCCTTTTAGAAAACTGAGTAAGTGCGTAGTATAAATATTATATTCTTATAAATTTGAAGTGCAAGGGTGAATTTTTTATTTTGTTATTTAATTTTTGTCATTTCAAAAAACCCAAGATTTTCCATTTCAGTTGCGTGGGATGAATGATCACTAACTAGCAGCTAGTTAGTAGTGTGATCACTAGTTAGTCAGTGATGTGAATCTAGTGGACTACATTACGGTTTGAGGAACATTTTCACGACTCACCCACAGCCTCCGCCAGGCCGTACACTTTCTGTCCATAAGCATCGGTTTTATCCCAGATGAACGTGAAGGAGAGTCTCGGAGACGCCGGAAATTCCTTCTGGAACATTCTTCCCTCCACAGCCACCATCAAGTGCACTTTAGCGAGGCCGAAGGGAACGACTGACTCGGTCATGATCACTTTCAGGACAGGTTTGTACGAGAACGCTCGAGAGCTGAGATACACCAGGTTCAGATCGCTGCCGGGGACGGCCGTCTGCTCGTGGAGAACCTGGAGAACCACATGACAAATGACTCCCTATTCCCTATTCCCTACTCCCTATTCCCTATTCCCTACTGCATACTCCCTATTCCCTATTCCATACTTCATACTCCCTATTCCATATTCCATACTCCCTATTCCCTGCTCCCTACTCCCCATTCCCTACTCCAAACTCCCCATTCCCTACTCCATACTTCATACTCCCTATTCCATATTCCATACTCCCTATTCCCTACTCCATATTCCCTATGCCATACTCCCCATTCCCTGCTCCATACTCCCTATTCCATATCCCATACTCCTTATTCCCTACTCCATATTCCCTATTCCATATTCCCTGCTCCCTATTCCATACTCCATACTCCCCATTCCCTATTTCATAATACTCGCTATTCCCTAGTCTCTACTCCGTACTCCCTAGTCCCTCTTCCCGCTGGCAGCATCCAGAAACGATTGGTTCTAGTTACTGCTCGGATTCTGCTTCTGATTGTCATGATAGTTATTTTTCTAGTAAAACAATAATTACTGCTAGAAACAGAACCAGAACCAAAAAACATAATTAAAACCGGACAAACGCATGAAAAAAGAAACAGAACAGCAAACAGAATATGAACATGAACATGAATTAGTCTTAGAGCTACAACTACAACAAAAATGAAAACCAGAACTCAGCAACTAGGAACAGAACCAAAAACCCTACATAAACAGGAACCCAATTCAGAACCAGAACCATACCTACAACCAGAACTAGAGCTAGAATCAGATCCAGAATCAAAACTAATACTAGGAAGAGAACTAGAAGCAGAACTAAAACTAGAACACTAGAACAGAACCCGGTACAATAACACGACCCAGACGCAGATAAAGAATCAGAACCAGAACCACAGCCAGTATTAGAACAGCAAGCAGAACATGAACAGGAATGAGATCAGAACTATAATCAGAACTAAAGCTAGAGCTAGAATAAGAATCAAATCTAAAAACAGACCAGAATCAAAACAATAAGAATTAAAACTAGAACCGGATCAAATCTTACCCAGTAAGAACCAGAACTTCAGGTAGAATCAGAACCAAAAAACACTCAAACACTAAAACTAAAACAGCAACCACAATCAGAACCAGAACTTGGATCTAGAATCAGAACTACCAGAACAACAACTAGAACCAGGACAGAACGTGAGAGAGAGTAAAACTAAATCAAAAACCTTTTTAAAAAAATAAATAAATAAGGACCAGAACAAGAACTAGAGCAAGAACCTTAACAGGAACCAGAACCAGAACCAGACCCTCCTGTATTAGTAAAGTATTAGCTGGATTCCTGGAGAGCCAAATCACATGTGCAGCTTAAGTAACTCTGACATGCTAAAACTCACCTGTGTCTCAGGTATGATGGGTGTGGCCTCAGGGGTGGAGCTGTAAAAGGTTGATAGTGGTGATGTCACAATTTGTGGGGCGGGTCTTACAAGGCCATTGAGCTCACATTTGGGCGTGTCCTTTTCTTCCCGCCTCATCACCAATCGGTTCATCACGTGAAACACTTGCCATGGCAACCACACGGAGTGGTGCACGATGGGAAACGGAGCGCGAGTGAAACTCAGAGTCAGAGACGATCCGCCGTTCACCAACAGATCAAACCTTAAACAAACACAGACACGGTAATACTGCAAATATAAAACAAGAATCAGAACCAGCCACTAGTACCGGAACCAGAGTAGAACATGTAGAACATGTACCAGAACCAGAACCAGAACTAGAACAAAATTTGAATAAGAATCAGAACTAAAACTAGAACTAAAAGCAGAACACAGTCTGGGTGTTACAAATGTCTCCCTTTGACTAAATGACTATCCCCTATTCCCTACTCCCTATCCCCTACTCCCTATCCCCTACTCCCTATTCCCTACTCCCTACTCCCTATCCCCTACTCCCTATTCCCTACTCCCTACTCCCTACTCCCTATTCCCTACTCCCTATCCCCTACTCCCTATCCCCTACTCTCTATTCCCTACTCCCTATTCCCTACTCCCTATCCCCTACTCCCTATTCCCTACTCCCTATTCCCTACTCCCTATCCTCTAATCCCCTACTCCCTACTCCCTACTCCCTATCCCCTACTCCCTACTCCCTATCCCCTACTCCCTATTCCCTACTCCCTACTCCCTATCCCCTACTCCCTACTCCCTATCCCCTACTCCCTATTCCCTATCCCCTACTCCCTATCCCCTACTCCCTACTCCCTATCCTCTAATCCCCTACTCCCTATTCCCTACTCCCTATCCCCTAATCCCCTACTCCCCACTCCCTATTCCCTACTCCCTATCCTCTACTCCCTATTCCCTACTCTCTATTCCCTACTCCCTATCCCCTACTCCCTACTCCCTATTCCCTAATCCCTACTCTCTATTCCCTAATCCCTATCCCCTATTCCCTATCCCCTACTCCCTATCCCCTAATCTCTACTCCCTATCCCCTACTCCCTATCCCCTATTCCCTACTCCCTATTCCCTATTCCCTACTCCCTACTCCCTATCCCCTACTCCCTATTCCCTATTCCCTACTCCCTATCCCCTACTCCCTACTCCCTGTACCCTACTCCCTATCCCCTAATCCCTACTCCCCATTCCCTACTCCATATTCCCAATCCCTTACTCCCTACTCTCTATTCCCTATTGCATACTCCCTATTCTCTTCTTCGAATTCCCTATTCCCTGCTCTATATTCTCTATTCCCTAGTACCTATTCCCTTCTCCCTCTTCCATTCTCCCTACTCCCTATCCTCTGTTCCCATTCCCTGCTCACTGTAGGGCTCCCTGTCCCCTATTCCCTATGTGTGTGTGTGTGTGTGTGTGTGTGTGTGTGTGTGTGTGTGTGTGTGCGTACATGCCGTCCTGGCGTGTGATGGTGTATCCGTGTTCCGTATCATGCAGCAGCGAGACGTTCACTCCGATCAGCGGCGTCCCGTCCTCTGTGATCACCTGACCTCGAATCACAGACACCAGACTAAAACACACACACACACACACACACACACACACATTTCCTCATTTCTTTTATTATTTCCATCTATAAAGCTAACGTAGCGAGTGAAAGCTAACGTAGCGAGTGAAAGCTAAGCTATTTAAACTCCATGAGGCAGGAAAACGATCCAATTCTGACCTGCTGTTAAACGGATTTTCTGCAGGAAGTCGATGAGTTCCTCCCGCCGCTATCAGGAAGCTGACTCGCTGATAAAAGGTCATGGTGGGGGTTAAAGGTCGCTGAGGGGTCGTGGTTTTAGGGTCAGGTGCTCCATGGCAGTAGAACTGTTCCTGACAGGAAGTGTGTACGCAGCAGTCCGGATCCATGCAGTCCGTCAGACCGTCTGTATCACACAGCAGGAAAATAAATTATTAATAAATAACAAATCTTATAATATTAATAATTAATATTTACAATCTTTAAAGTCTTTTTTTGGTTTTAGATTTTTTTTGTTTCTTATAGTGGAATCTATAGAAAAATTTACTAGAATCAGGGAACTAAAACATAGGCACATCGGAACCGTAAAACTAAAAACCTAAAATGTCTCTAAATTAAGCAAAAAAAAACCTAATTAATTAAATAAAATCGAATTTAAATAAGTCAACATTTCTGAAATTATTCTGTTTTTTAGCCAAAGACTGTCATGTCTAACCGTTGACTCTTCACACTCCTGTTCCCTTTACAACCTTCCTTATATGGTCAATGCTTCCTGTTGCCATAGTTATGAATTCGTCTTACAGGTTGGATGCTGAATCAGCAAATTCTAAAATTAAACCAGAAACGTTCTCAAGGCTTCTGTATAAGGTTAATTTGGGGGCGGAGCTACATCTGAGCTCAATTTGTGATGTCATAAATAACCTCCGATGACTTTTGACCAATCACATCTGACACATAAATTTATAAACAAGGCGCTTTTCGGTCACCTAGCGAGTGAACGCTAGCGAGCGTTTCCAAACTCCACATCAATTCTCACCTCCTTCGTTGTCTTTTCCGTCAGCGCAAACGGTTTCCATGGCAACATCACATCCTGTTCCTCTCCAGCCGGGCTGGCAGAGACAGTGCCATCCGTTCTGATCCAGAACACACCGACCGTTACTGTTACACAGACCGGGACAACTGTCTAAAGAGATAAAACAACACACACATCACACACGTATACACACACAGTCAAGAAATTCCACTCACACACACACACTCACACACACTCACACACACACACACACACACTCACACACACAACTCACGACTCAGACATTGAGGGATAAACAACATGGAGAATGTGGAGAAAGTCAATCAACATTTCAGAGACATCAGACATTCTGTAAATTCACACCGACGCTGATTTCAGACTGTGTTCCAGTAACATAACAAACACTCAATGTGTGTGTGTGTGTGTGTGTGTGTGTGTGTGTGTGTGTGTGTTACAGTAAAATACTGAGTGACGATGTGGTGTGATGAAGCAGAGTTACTGTTATCACCCTGAAGTTGATTATTTTCCTTTAACCCCACGTCCCTGAGTGTTTTATTCCTCTTACACCACAGCAACTTACCAACAATTACACTTTATTATTTATTAAATCATACTTTTTATCCATTTATAGTTACGTTTAATGTTCTGTGAAACAAGTTAGTTCCTGTTGTCGCTTACGTTATAGCAGCTATAAACACTCGTTCCCTCACCAGCGTCTTTATTCTCTCTCTTCAAGTTAATAAGAGAAAAATAAACGCAGTTTGTTCCGCATGTTACTGAGAAACCGCAAAGAAGCGTAAACTCCTCTGTCCTGAAGACGTCGGAAAACTTACAGTTACAGCTTTACCTCTGACTGTTACAAAGCGCTGACACTGGAGACTCCTTCCATAATGTTACATAAACACAGTTCTCATTACAGAAAACTTCACCACATCAACTATTTTTTTAATTAGTTTATGGTGCGTTCGCTGTACACGTCCCTGTGAAGGAGCTGTTACTATGGAAACGATAACGTATTAGAACGAGCGCATTAATATAAACCTGCGCTACTGTCAGAGCTGCTGCTATAGAAAACTAATCAACACCTTCTGACCAATCAGAGTCCAGAATCCAGCAGTGCTGTGTTTCCTGCTTTTTACCTACATGCTTCAGCTTCTAGCTCTAGTCCTGCTGGTAAAAACCATTTTAATCCATTAGCAAAATCTCTAATGGTTTCCATCTGATTCCTTCCATTTTTTAGTTATTATTAAATTCCTCCTGAACCCACTTCCCAGAAGAAGGTGTTTCTTTCGTGGGTTGCATAAATTAGATGAATGTGGAACACCACAGTTCATTAAAACATCATTAGAGAGCACTAGAAACACATTAAAACTCATTAAGAACTAGAAATCTCTAAAGGTTTCTAATGTTGATTTCAGGTTCTCTGTTTCAGGTTCCTGGTTCTTCTGTTCCTGGTTCTTCTGTTCCTGGTTCTTCTGTTCCTGGTTCTCAATTCCAAAACCTGAAGTCTGATTATGGTGTCTTTATTCTGAGTGATCTTACATTGACTTCATCGTCCTTCTCGTGGTTTAATCCTCACCTTGGTCTTAACGTTCGTTCTGCTAGTGTTTCATTTATCAACTCGAGTAAAGTTCAATAGAAGATTGGATGAGGAATGAAGACTAATTCCAAAGCTGTCAAAACCTGCACTCTCCATGATAAACGTGATGAAGTTTTGAGTTTAAGTGCCAATTTGGCGTGTGTGAGATCTCCTCGATGCTAAAAAACCGCCATGAAGAGAACTTTAGCGTCCGCTGAGGACAGGGAAAGCACTGAGGTCATTTACAGCTGGTTTTCTTTCAGGGCCGCGCTGTAATAAACGCAATATATGAGAAACAGACGACTTCAGAGACCTGACTAATGAACCTGCATCCATTTTTGATTGCTTTTCTGTCTCCTTTTCCACCGCAGATCATTTAGCACTGTGAATCTTCGCTCTGCTCTTCTCCTCAGCTTGTTTTTGTTTAAAATTAAAGTTCTTCTGCAATATTTACAGCTTCTCTGCTTCTGCAGATGATCACCGCGCGCACCGTTACAGCGCTGAAGCAGTTTACAACACGCAGCAGAGCAGCCGTGCAACACGCTCACGTCTTAACACGTAAAAATATACGAATTAGACTCTTTATTAGATTGTTTTAGACAAATATTAAAGATTCTTAAGCCTGTTTGTAGATATTTATTACTAATTTCAAGCTTGAAATGATCTAATTCTATTGAAGGATTATTTTTCTTTATTTAAGATCTTCACTTACCTACTCTTTTTACATTTACAAATACAGTATATACAGTGTGTAATGTAAAGTTAAGAGGCTTTTTAAACATTTTAACCAGCGTATTTCAGATACATAACTTTATTAAAATAACATTTTTAAAACATAAAGCATGTACTATCAGTACATTTACTGTACATACTCTGTGACCTTAAAATATTATCACTAAAATATTTCAAAATCTGTATTATTTTTGCATTTTTTTGTTAACGTTTACAACATTTATAATTTATATTGTTAACATCTCGTGCTTTTCCATGAGTCACTGTTACATTTACATTTTAACTCATTCACTCAACCTTGAACGAGTTCCACAACAGGAAGTTACATCATCCGAATTTCCTGAAGATCACAGGAAGAAGAAAAGTATTAAATTAAATTCTTTTTCTTTATTTTATATATTAGTGATATTGTGATATTTTCTGACGAGGTCACTTCGTAAGCACAACCCAGTTAGAACTTGATAATGAATTTACTTTCATTAAAATACATTTTAAGTAAATTATTAGAAAGTCTTTAATGTCATTATATCATTTGCATGGATGTTAGTTATTCTCATTTTGTTTATTTGCTAATTCTGTGGGGAAAAAAACACTCTTAAAAGCAAAGAAACCTTGTAAAAAATGAGAGATTGCTGCCTGAGAGGGTTAATGCATAAAAACTTTCTTAAAAATCAGTGAAATTTAAAGAAAGTTTAAGAGTTTTTGCAGCTAAATGGCACCACAGTCAAGGAATCAGCTTCGTTATTACAAAAAAAAAAAAAAGATTCAATTTTCCAGATCATATACACACATTCTGTATTGTGTAATAATGTTTGCTTTATTTTTTTTAAAGTGTCAGTGTGAATTTACAGCTGAGTAAAGTGAGGGGTTTATTCCGTCAGACAGAACGACTCTTTTATCAGAGAAATTGCTAAACTGAAGAAGCTTAGCAACTGTTCAATACTGCAGGAGATAAGACAAGGTGACATACAAGACAGGGAACATCTCGGACACTGGTGACCTTCAGCGTGTGTGTGTGTGTGTGTGTGTGTGTGTGAAAATTGGGCACATATACAGTCAAGTCCGAAAGTCCGAGTGCACGACCAAAAATGTTTAGATTTCATCATTTATTAAACATAAATATTAAATTATATTTCACGCATGCCGTCATTTCAGCAACGAGTTTTTACTTGCTATTTGTTAGACTCGTAGCTAAAGATGTAACACCAAATACGTCCTTATTGTTCACTACGTTTCAGATAAAGAGACACTTTATTTTTCACAAAAACCCTCAGAGGCGGAAAAAGTCGTCGCTATCTGATGGAAAATTCCAGAAAAACAGGATTGATTCGTTTAGATTTCTTTTTTTATTTTAAGTAATGGACACTGATGACTTATAGAATAAGAATAAAATAACCAGGGACATCAATTAATAAATTAATTTTATAAATAAATAAATCTATATAAAGTTTAGTTTTGTTTTCAGGTTGTTTTTAACATTATGCTTTATCACACAAATCATTAAAGAATTCTTTTATAAGGAAAAATTAGACAGGAAAAATGATAAAACTCCAATAAATTACTAATAATATTTTCATATTCACATTCACTGTTTAATTATTAGTAACATTTAAATTTTTGCACCTTTTTCATTGTCCCTGATTTAAATTAGTATTAATATTTACATTTTTTGCATGACATCAGTCGTCAGGCGTGCGAGGGGGCGGGATCAGCTGAAGAAGACCCGTGTGTGAGCTCAGGATTAAAGTTAATCAGACGTGACGTTGTTTAATTGTTTAATTATTGAGCCTTTTCACTGCTGCTGAATTATTTTACGGTATTTGGGTAACCATCATACTGTGAACTTCTCACATCGTTACAGCGTTAATGAGGAATTTACACATTATGGTTTGAATGAAATATAATAAAAATATACAGCGTTGGATTTTCTCACCCAGATGAAGTCGGTGTTAAATAATGGATTGTGGGATAATCAGGACGAGGATCAGAGGAGGAAAACGTTGTATTAGTGTTTAATAAGTGATGAAATAAAAGCAGCTCTGGGTCGTGCGCTCACTTCTTTATTAGACTCGCTGTATTAAACATTGATAGACAGAGTGTAAAGACGATGAACGTCATGCTTCAGGGGGAAACAGACGAGGAGGAACAGAGCCACATGCTCTCCTCCGTACACCACGACGTTTACCTCGATATCCTATCCAGTCTGCTCGAGTGAAGAAACATCCAGGGCAAAGAATTAAAAAAAAAAAATACAGATCTCCTCCGAAGGGAGAAACGAGCCAATACGCTCGCGTTAGCAAATATGACATTTCATGATATTTGCAGTGTGTTGGTTAGAAAGCGAGAGTTTACAGGGAAAAGCGCAGGACTGAGGGAAAGAAACAGCTGTGAATGATAATCACTCGTCTTCGCTTTAGTGCTGCATTACAGAATGATCAATAAAATTCAGGAGTATATCATTAATCCAGTAATTAAGCATACATTTCTAATCCACAAGTTTATTTGTTTTGAAAATATTCAGGCAAAAAGATTACAGTATTCTACAATATAAAAGACGCAACATGATTAAAGGAAGCACTTTACCTTTGATTTTACCGTCCAGGAAGTGAGCTGATAAGAGAGAGACAAATAAACGTTCTGATTATTCAGTAATCCAGTATTTATTTAATACTGACTAAAACAGATTAGTGTTTATCTGTGTGAGAAATCTGAATACAAAACTAAATCAAAAATATTAATTTCCTGTTATCTTAATGTTTTTTAATTAGTTGTGACTTCCAGGTGCTCGTTGCTTACGTTAGTGAAATGTAATAGAATATTGTTATTAGTGTTATTTCACTGGACAGTACAGTCACTAATCCTCACTCTACACTCACGTTAGCGAGCGACAAAGCGGCGGTTCATTTTTCAGCGACAAGCGACAAATAAATTTCAGTTTTTTTATTCTGTGTAAATTAGGTGTAATGCTACCAAGCAACAAATCCAAACGATTGTCTCGAATGATTCCTCGGACCGATCTCGTAAAGCGTGTGATCCGACGTTTCTTCAGTTCCTCGCTCACGACTTTAGTTCCTATCTGAAAGAAAAACGTGGATAAGCGTGGATTCATCTCCTGTCACATTCGAGCTCTTGTTAAACGTGTACAGAGACGTTAGGAAGAAAAATAAAGCTGGAAGGAAGCAGCAGAGATCGGCGGAGTCTCTGGTGAGTGTGCGCTATCCTGCCTGAGTACGTGTCGCGATACAGTCCCACAGACAGCAGGGTGAGATCTCAAGCAAAAGCAAACGAGTTTGTGTTCATAGCAGGGAGAAACACGAGCTACGCACGGGGTGCCAATACTTTATCTTAAAGAGAAAAGAGTGACCGTGTGTGCAAACTTTGTTAGACAACGTTTAAACTCACAATAAAGCACTGAATGTTTAGTTTTTTCCGTAGCTGAACCTCAGTTTGTTTCTGTTTTGTATATTTATGTTATTATTTACGCCCTTTATAGCGAACATATAAAGTGAAAGTCGTACGTTATGTTTTATTTCGAACTGAAATCAGTGAAAATAAATAAAAACAAATCCAAGACATTACATTTTAAAATACTGTTAAATACGTTATGTATGAAATTTGCTGATAAATCTGTGACGTTATATTCTGAACTGTGCAGAAGATTACGGTTTCTAGAAAAGCCGACATTAATCAGGACGATTCTGTGATCGTTATGTTTGACCAATCAGTGATCAGCCCCTGTTTCTAGCTCCGCCCACAAGCCCAAATTCAGCAGGTATTTAGTTACCATACGATTCAGTCAGGAATAGAAATAACGACAAAATGTAGTAACAATATTTATCACTCTGTGTGTGTGTGTGTGTGTGTGTGTGTGTGTGTGTGTGTGTGTGTGTGTGTGTGTTGCACTCACCGATGTTACAGTGCTCTCCCGTCCAGCCTTGATGACACACACACTGACCTTCATGACACACACCATGTTCGCCACAGCGCGGTTTACACTCCTCCTGCTCGCACCGAACCCCCGACCAGCCGTCTGTGCAGCGACACACACCGCCGACACACACACCGTGCGGCCCGCAGTCTGCAGCACACACCTCTGACATCACAAACACACAATCAATATTAATTAATTCATTAATAAAGCCGCATCCTACGACCTTTTCCCTAGAAATCTAGTGATTAGTGTGTGTTTCTCCCACATAAAATTCAGAGTGAATCTGATTGGTCGTGATTACTGCAGAACTGTGTATAGTGAATCTGATTGGTTGAGATCAGTACAGAGTTGTGTAGAGTGAATCTGATTGGTTGAGATTAGTACAGAGTTGTGTAGAGTGAATCTGATTGGTTGAGATTAGTACAGAACTGTGTAGAGTGAATCTGATTGGTTGAGATTAGTACAGAACTGTGTATAGTGAATCTGATTGGTTGAGATCAGTACAGAACTGTGTATAGTGAATCTGATTGGTTGAGATCAGTACAGAGCTGTGTAGAGTGAATCTGATTGGTTGAGATTAGTACAGAACTGTGTAGAGTGAATCTGATTGGTTGAGATTAGTACAGAACTGTGTATAGTGAATCTGATTGGTTGAGATCAGTACAGAGCTGTGTAGAGTGAATCTGATTGGTTGAGATTAGTACAGAGTTGTGTGGAGTGAATCTGATTGGCTGTGATCAGTACAGAGTTGTGTATAGTGAATCTGATTGGTTGAGATCAGTACAGAGCTGTGTAGAGTGAATCTGATTGGTTGAGATTAGTACAGAGTTGTGTGGAGTGAATCTGATTGGTTGAGATCAGTACAGAGTTGTGTGGAGTGAATCTGATTGGTTGAGATTAGTACAGAACTGTGTATAGTGAATCTGATTGGTTGAGATCAGTACAGAGCTGTGTAGAGTGAATCTGATTGGTTGAGATTAGTACAGAGTTGTGTGGAGTGAATCTGATTGGCTGTGATCAGTACAGAGTTGTGTATAGTGAATCTGATTGGCTGTGATTACTGCAGAACTGTGTAGAGTGAATCTGATTGGTCGAGATTAGTACAGAGCTGTGTAGAGTGAATCTGATTGGTTGAGATTAGTACAGAGTTGTGTAGAGTGAATCTGATTGGCCAGAGTCACTATGGAAACCATGGAAAGGCTAAAGTGACACCAATGAATTGCATATTTTTGTCATTAGAACAAAATAATAAACGTACAATAAAAAATTAATGTTTAGTTTTTCAAAATTCATCTTGTTTTGGATTTTTTAGTGTATGATATAAATTAGAAATGAGCTAACAGGAAGTGATCTTGTTCCAACCCTCAGCGAGAGTGAATTTTTTTATCTGTATGTTTTCACCTTTATTTCAACCCACCATTAAATTTTCACTGCTTTACCTCTCAACGACCCTCCAGAAGTTTTAAAATACCACGACCCTCAGCAATCAGTCTCTTCTTTACAAAGCCACACAGGAAAAAAAATTACCCCATGACTCATTTCCCTCCTGCTTTTCAGCTGAGATCAAGATTCTGAAACAGGAATACAAATGGGAGCAATTTCCAAACACGAACAACAACCTGAACGGAAGAGAATTAAGTTAATGACCCCTAATGTTGGAGAAGTCTTTACATGCTCTTACACCGAGTTTTTCTTTCGATTGTGAGCCTTGAAAGCTCTGAGTCGCTCTGTAGAATATTAAAACTGCTGAGAAAACAGGAGCGAATCATTCAATCTATTCTTTTAAAAGCAGGGCCTCTTTTCTACATTAGTCAACATAATCAATGTTTCATTAGCAGCAAGGTGTTTATCTGGTTTTAGCACTTCCAGGTCTCAGCAGGAGGCGGGTCGATCCACACAGCACGTACATTAATTAAAGTTTATTTAATTGAGGTGGAGGTAATGAAGAGACAAAGATCCCACTGGTTTTGCAGCAGGAGTCCCACGGCACACACTGAGAGTTTTATAGGAACCGTTTGGTAAAAAAATAAATAAATAAAATTAATAAATAAACATGCACTTTGTCCTGAAAACAGCTGATCAGATTAGACGAGCTCGGCGTGTGAAGTTATCTCTAAACTAAAGACACCGAACACGTCAAGCTCAATCGATTCTCATTTTAATTCCATCGTAATCTGTTTACATTTTCATCCGAAATCCCAAATTTAAGATTTATAAACTCTTACCGGTGGAGCAGTTTGGTCCGGTCCAGGTGGGTTCGCATTCGCACGCCTTGCTCTCAAAAATCCCTCGACCAGAGCAGTGTTCAGGACAAAGAGACACCTGAGATTCACATCTGGATCCGGTCCATTCCGCAAAACAGTGACACCGACCGTGAAGACAAGAGCCGTGATCCGAACAGGACGGGTCCACACAGTCCACTGCAAACAAACAAACAAACAAACAAACAAACAAATAAATTAATGACATTGTACATTGCACTTATAGGCTCCTAATGTATGAATCCAAGTATGAGATTTATTGGATCAGGAATGTAAAAAAAATAAAAATGTAGAATATAAAAAAGGCGTTTAGACGAGTGATAAGGTTCTATTAAGGTTCTATTAAGGTTCTATTAAGGTTCTATTAAGGTTCTATTAGTAGAACATCTCTCTATCAGAAATGGTCATGAGGTGAAGTGAATCTGTTTATTGGAGTTCAACTGAAAATCCTAATCAGCTTGAATCTAGCACCTGAAAGGGTTCTTCGGTTCTTTAGAAGCTGAATGATGTTATAAAGAACCTTAAATTAAGGCTAATAAACAATCAGTGAACAACAAGGTTATGTTCCTAAAGTCATGGGTTCCATGCTGTTTATTAAGGATTGTACAGAAGAAGGATTTTTAAAAACCAAAACTTTGGAACAGGAAAGAACCTTTATATTTTCAGAGGTAGAAGTAGAAGCTCTTTTAAAGAAGCTCAACACAGGCAGACAAAAATACTGAAAAGAAAAAACAGGTTCTTCAGGGGTTCTTTGGACAGTTTAGAGCTTTTAACTTAATTTTAAGTATTTTAATGTGTTTTCTGATGGATTTTGAAAAGTTCTTGTGGAAATCTGCTCCTCAACATCTTGAGAGAGCCATCTGTAGATCAGAACCACTGGGAGAACCTCTATTCCAGGCCAACGTGCACCTCAGGTCAAGGTTCCTTTCCAAAACTGCGTATGAGAACATTGTCCTTCCTAATGAATGAATTAATTAATGCAGATTTTCAGTGATGCCGAAATCACAACATCTGCATTACACGAATAAATAAAATAATTCCACATCTGGTGAACTATAATATTAAATTAGACCAAATTTTACAGGTAATAAACTCGAATGCAGCTCATTTCATAGCATTCGAACCCTGCTGCTTGTCACAAATTGTTTTGATGAAGACAGAAGAAAATATTTGCATATAAAATGTGACGTGTAGAAAGATTTCACGTCGAGGCACGTTTCCTGCCGCAGCCCCGGGAGCGGATTTCTATTGGAGGAAGACATTCATTTGACCCCATTAACCTTTTACTTATGGAGGCCTGCAGGCGTCTGTTCATCATAATGGATGTTAATTAAAGAAAAATCCTCTTCATCAGACATCAGCAACCAACACTGGCCATTCAGATCCCACAGAGGATTGTGAATTTATAAATATTCCACACTGACAAGGAATAAAAATAAAAGAATGAAGTAAAAGACCCATGAGCGCTTTTCTCTCTTATTGCGTAACACATTTCATCATATAAAACAGGAAATTAACACCAAATTAAAGCAATATCTGTACTGAGTGTTTGTGTTTAAAGCTTCATCTCTAGGACACTTTTATAGTTTTATAATGAAATCAGCTGTAAAGTTTTCCTGCACGTCGGAGAACCTGAGACAGTTCTTCTCAACACTTTGCTTCTAGTGCTCAATTTCTGAATATGTTACTTTATTTAATGATATACAAATATTTAAATAACAGTTTTGTTTTTGATAAATGAACATTTGGAAATAATCAGCTCAAATATTCATGATCGACTCAAACAATTACAAATTACAAACAAACACTGAGTTCAATTAAACACAATCAGCTCAGATTATTCCTGATCAAGTCAAATAACAATGAATACGACGAACTCAGATATTCATGTTCAGCTCATCATGAACAGAAGGGTAAACCTGTTTGAGGGTGTGTGTGTGTGTGTGTGTGTGTGTGTGTGTGTTTATTACAGAGGCTTGAACGGCAGATAAATTGTAAAATTTTAAAATGCTGCTGAATTTTATACTGGTGTAAAATGTAAAGCGCTGGCTCTTCATCACTGCTTCACTTTAACGACTTCTCTGAGCGCTCCTCTTGTGTTTTAGTCGTTTATTTCCTGCTTTGCAATTTATCCCTTGTTCTTTCTCTCCTCCGCTCGATCTGATCGAGTGTATCGATCCCGGTCTTCACTCAGCAGCAGGGCGGACTCTTTAGACGTGTGTGTTGGGGTCACTGGAGTGCCGTGTTATTGAGTGGAGTGAGAAATTCACCTTGAGACACGGCGAGATCAGGTCTGACCTCTCATTTAGAGACTCAACGCGCTCTTTTCTCTTTCTTTGTTATCCCTCATGCTGAAGACTGGACTCAATAAAAGTCATCTTGTTTCTGTTCAATACTGAGGAATGTGGTGTCTCACAGGCGCAGGACTTCGTTTTACACTTTATAGATCTATTAAACTCCCGAGACTCATTCGTTCTGAGCTACAATAGCGTTCTGCAGTGGAAAAGCCACACGTCAGTCTGAGTTTAAAGTTTAAAGTTCAAAGTGTGACTGGAATCAAACTTGGTGTTTTTGTCCTTGTCTCTTAGGACACGATACGATAATAAATCTCTCGTTTAAAACAATTAAAGAAGTTCTGATGACTCATCCTGTGCTAATCCTGTGTTCGTCCAATTAAATGTATATGCCCCGCCCCCAGGGGGCGTGTCTTGCTCTAAGCTTGTTAGCAGTAAACATGGTTTGCATTTTTGGTGTGTTTCTGGCCCTGCGTCTTCACACACACACTATTCCCTTTTCCACCTGAGAATAAAATGTTTTTGAGTTTATTCATGTGGAAAGAGGCGGAGTTTACGGGAGTTGGGGGTCATGTGACTTTTTGGAGGCGTGTTTTACCGACTCGCGGCTGTTTGATGTCAGAATGTCTTTATACACCATCTCGTCTTTAGCTAGCTCACTAAGCTACTGTCAGGTGTGTTTCTATTGGACGGGGGCGTGGCATGGTGCATCTCGAACGCTATTGGCTGTTGTGTAAATCAGTAAAGCACTATTTACTGTAAATATTCACTCACCCACATCGCAGATGTCGCCTTTGTATCCACGGTTACACACACACACTCCAGACACACACACGCCGTGACCCGAACACTGGGCGTCCACACACTGAGCGACAGGGACGTCACACTCCGTCCCCTTCCAGCCGCTGTAGCAGTGACAGCGCCCCCTGCTGTAATCTCCGTTACCACTGCACAACACAGGGCAGGCGGCTGAGAAACACACACACACACACACACACACACAATGTAAGAAAAACTGTCACTGTATGGTGATTATTTTCCTCTAACAGCACATCCCCAATTGTTTCATTCCTCTTACACCACAGCATTTATAGTTACATTTAATGTTCTGTGAAACAAGTTAGTTCCTGTTGTCACTTACGTTATAGCAGCTATAAACACTCGTTCCCTCACCAGTTCTCTCTCTTTATTCTCTCTCTTCAAGTTAATAAGAGAAAAATAAAACGCAGCTTGTTGCGCATGTTACTGAGAAACCGCTAAGAAGCGTAAACTCCTCTGTCCTGAAGATGAAGGAAAACTTACAGTTACAGCTTTACCTCTGACTGTTACAAAGCGCTGACACTGGAGACTCCTTCCATATGTGTTACAGAAATTAACATCTCCTTATAGAAAATTTTTTAAATCCGGTTATCGGAAGCATCCGCTGCACACGTCCCTGTGAAGGAGCTGTTACTATAGGAACTATAATGTATTAGAACGAGCGCATTAATATAAACCAATCAGAATCCAGAATTTGATCTGTGTGTCTGATGGACCGGGACAAAGTAGAAATGTCCGTGTTGCTTGGTGTTTGCTTGAACGATTTTATAAGCTGGACACTTTGAGTTTAAGAGGCGCGACGATGCTGCAAACAATGCGATGGATTAAAACAGGAAATTTTCAGATGAGGAAATTTACCAGGCGCTAAAAGGACAGGACTGAGACGGCGGTTAATTACTCCATTTATCACGCGTGTGACGTCGTGTTAATGTACAGAGACAGTCTGTAGCTGCGTTCTGCTTTGGCCTGGACTCCACTGTGTCACATTATGAGGAAGATAATCTGTTTTGGCAAATGACTTCAAATAACTTCACTTTACTGCATAATAATAAAGCCGGCAGGTTAAAGTGTCCTTGAGCTGCTCGCATCATACGCTCACGTCCAATCAGAAACGCTTTTCTTCCATCAGCTGTCAAACACGAATCCAAAACATTTCACTTAGTTTAGTCTTTTTTTTTGTTGCGTATATTAGAATGAAAATTAACCAGTTAAAACTGCATCAATATTATGAAAAAAATATGCACAAAAGCAACGGTTATTAAATACACACTAATTTACACATCAGAAATATCTTTTTTTAATGGATTTTATTGGAATTATTTTATTTTGTTGTGCGAACACACCCAATCGCCAGACTTCAGTTCTCTTATTAATAAAAGATATTTATTTAATAATCGTAATGCTTATTTACGAATAGTGCTTATTCAGTGTGCTTCTACAGATAAAATGCCAAAGTCTGGCTTTAAGATGTAAAAAAAATAATAAAACAGATTATATTTCTACACCTTGCAGGTCATTTTAGGAAATCTGCCACTAAATAAACATAATATCAATAACCTATAAAAGCTCAGAAAAAAATGTTTTGCCGTTTCTTTTTGCATATTGAGGAAATATTAATTAGAAATAAGTAATTAGATTAAATTAGAAAATGTTTTGTCTGACATTAATAAGAGATGAAATAAATCTTGTTATAAACTCTGACTGTAGATTATATTGTCTTACGCTGAGCGCAATACGGCCCGAGGAATCCTGGGAAACAGCGACAGGCGCCGGATACACACTCTCCGTTTCCGTAACAGTTGTGTGGACACTCCATTACGGAATCTGGAAAACGGAAGAGAGGAGTCAGAGTGACGCTGTACCACATGAAAGGAATATTAATTATCTACATCACTGGCAGCTTTTCATAAACGAAGAATCAAACTCTTGCGTTATCTAAAGGAAAAAAAAAACGCCTCCGGACGTCTCGTCATGTGGTGTGATGAAGCGAAGTTACTGTTACTGCCCTAGAGTTAATTATTTTCCCCAAATGCTTTATTCCTCTTACACCACAGCAACTTACCAACAAGTGCAATTTTTATTTATTAAATAACATCACACTTTTTTCCATTCTTGGTTTCCATGTTCTTGAAACGAGTTAGTTCCTGTTGTCACTTACCTTATAGCAGCTTTAAACACTCGTTCCCTCACCAGCCTCTCTTTATTCTCTCTCTTCAAGTTAATAAGAGAAAAAAATAAACGCAGTTTGTTCCTCATGTTACTGAGAAACCGCAAAGAAAGAAGCGTAAACTCCTCTGTCCTGAAGAAAAACTTAAAGTTACAGCTTTACCTCTGACTGTTACAAAGCGCTGACACTGGAGACTCCTTCCATACATGTTAAATAAGTGTCCCTTTACAGAAAACTTCACACAAATGATTTTCTAAAATCTGTTTCTGTGAATCTGCACCTTCTGAACAATCAGAAACCAGAATCCAGCAGCGCTGTGGAGTTTCAGAAAACAGCAGACTGGAAGCAGGTAGAATGATTGACAGAAAACCATCAGAGATTCCATAAGAACTTATGAAGAACCTATGAAACATCATGTCCACTAACAGCTGAATGGAGACAGATCTGGGCTTTCACAGCAGGAATTATATTGTTTGGTAAACACAAGCAGCTGTTCATCACTCAATAAATCGATACGTTTATATTATTAGGTGCAGAACAGCCGGAGGCAAAAAGAGCATCTGTTTCCCCGCAAGTTTATTGATTGGCAGCAGCTCCGAGTGTGTTATTTTCCTCATCACAAGCCCCTGTGGCACGATTTCACTTCAACTGGAGAAGCTGTCGAGCAATCAGGAGCTTTTTCAACTGACACAGACAAACAGAAAACAAATACAGCTCTAGGAAAACTTCCTAAAAAAATTCAGCACCGTTTCACGTGTAAATGTTGTTTTTTTTCCCCTAAATATTAGAGTAAAATGTGTCATCATTTTTGATTTGGGTAAATCAGAGGCAGGGGACGTTTATATCCAGATGTACAGTGAGGAATATCCAGTAATCATCCAACATTCATAGTGTGGATCAAAACAAAAGCACACGGATACACAGAAGAATAAATCATAAACAAACAAGATGAGCAAACAAGAAAGGTTCGGAACTTTAATTTAAAAAAGCACAATTTCATAAAAAGATGCAGGAAGCAAGACGAGGCTGGAGAGTGAGTGAAAACAGAAAATTATTCAAAAACAAAAGCACACAATGTTTGTTGTCGTGAAAGCAAAGTCCTAAAGCAAACATGAAGGCAGAAAATGTGACAGGATTTTTAAAATAAAATAAAATTATATATATAAAATTATATTTAAAAAAAATAACAATGACCAGCTGGAAGAAGTGGCAGATAAAATAGGTGCATTGCACAGATATTTTTTTCTTTATATCACTTATAACACAAAATAATGTCAATCATCATCTATATCCACATCCGGCTGCCAGATCCCAGCCAGATCAAACCCACATCCGGCTGCCAGATCCCAGCCACATCCCAGCCACATCTCATCCACATCCGGCTGCCAGATCCCAGCCACATCCCAGCCGTACTCACCCAGAACTGTAGTGTTGTATGAAACAGGTTCTGGATTCAGTCCATCGTTATAAAAAGCGAGATGCCAAACTCCAGCGTGAAGATACTGAATAAATCCAGCACAGTGAACGCTGACCGGGCTCTCCATGCCGTCCCTCACCTCCGCATCCCGGGAAATCAGACGGCTGCCATCGAGCAGCTCCACAAAATCATACTGAAACACACAGCAGAGTTCACACACAAAAACTAACTAAGAGGAAATAATTCATAAAAACAAACTAAACATCCAAAATCCATCCAACAGCTTTTTACAGTTTGATCCAAATCTGTTACAGAAATGTGTAATGTGATGATTTAAAGAACAATCATTAAACATGTAGTCATTTTAGTTTCACTCACAGCTCTGTGTGTGTGTGTGTGTGTGTGTGTGTGTGTGTGGTTGCAGAACATTCGAGGCAGTACGCAGTCATTAGGCTGGATTAGATGCTATCGTTTTGTGGCAAGTCGTTTAGCAAATTAGCTACCTTACTGTTACATCTGATTTAGTGCTGCTACACAACTTCAGGAAATTTCAGGAGGGTGCGTGTGTGTTCCCCGTGTGTGTGTTACCTGTGTGTGTGTATGCGTGTGTGTTACTGTGTGTGTGTGTGTTCCCCGTGTGTGTGTTACCTGTGTGTGTGTGTGTGTGTGTGTGTGTGTGTGTGTGTGTTCCCCGTGTGTGTGTTACCTGTGTGTGTGTGTGTGTGTGTGTGTGTGTGTGTGTTAACGTGTGTGTGTGTTACTTGTGTGTGTGTGTATGTGTGTGCTTGTGTTTCCTGTGTGTGTGTGTGTGTGTATGTGTGTGTGTTCCCCGTGTGTGTTACCTGTGTGTGTGTGTGTGTGTGTGTTCCCCGTGTGTGTGTGTTACCTGTGTGTGTGTATGTGTGTGTGTTCCCCGTGTGTGTGTTACCTGTGTGTGTGAGGGGGGGAGCCCTTTCCTCGCGTATACTCCTATCAGAGCGTACTTCTGGATGGAGATGTTGAATTTGAGGAACTGTGACTGATCCAGGACGATGTTCGATCTCCAGAAAAGCCCCGGGACGACCGAGTAACTCACCTGCTGCCCCACCTGCACCTGCCCCGAGTCCTGCCCGGGGTCAGTCCTGCCTGTAACACACACACACACACACACACACACACACACACACACGGCAGATGGATGGTGAACTCTCGCTCGAGTCTGTAGTCCATGGTAACTGTAACAGTGGAGTGGAGGAGAAGGTAAGGAGTCAGCGTGGTCGTCTATCAGCCGGCTGAAAGCAGTCTGAAGCGTTAATTAACCGAGCGTGCGGATGTTTAAAGCGTCGGCGTGGGCTCCTGAGAGCAGACGGACGCTGGCAGCCGCACAGATGGCCGTCTGCATTAAATTAATGATGTCTGAAATTACTCTTCACTAAAGATCAGACGAGATCAGACTCTTCACTAAAGCTCAGACGAGAATGTAAAGCGCCTGTGATGCAAAATGCAAAGGGGGCGTGGCCTCACATAAAAACCAAACACTTCACTGTACAGCTCGCCAAAACGTGTGACTCGGACCAGAACGTTTCACTGACGTGTGATAAATGATTACAGACACTGTGTGAAGGTTTAAAAACCAGACAAACATGAAATTATATTCTGCCTTTCTTTCTTCTTGCTTTTTCTTCTTCTTTCTTTTTGCTTTCCCCCCTTCTTTCCCCCTTCTCTTGCTTGATTTTTCTTTCTTTCTTCAGTCTGTCTTTTATTCTTCCACTTTTCCTTTCTTTGTTTCTTTTTCTTTCCTATTTTTCTGTTTTTATTTTGTTTTTGTTTTTTTTTTTTTACATTTTTTTCTTTTTAGTTTCTTCCATTCATCCATTCATCTGTTTTTTTTTGGAACTTTTTAAGTTCTTTCTTTCTTTCCTTCTTCTGTCCTTTTCTATTTCTTTCTGCTCTTTTTTTTTTTTTTTGCTTTCATTTTCCCAGCTTCTTTTCTTTATATTTCTTTCTTTCTCTTTTCTGTCACGGAGGAAACCTCCATGTTTCCTTTCTTTGTTTCTTTTTCTTCTTTTATCTTTCTATTTATAATTTTCAAATTTTTCTTTCTTCTATCTATCTATCTATCTATCTATCTGCCCATTTCACTGTTTGCATTTTCATCCTCTCTTTCTTCACTCCTTTTGCATTCTTTCTTCCTCTATCAATTTCTCTTTCTCTCCTCATCCCTCTCTTCCTTCTTTCCTAGTTCCTGTGGTCAAATAGTGTGCTTTAATATATTTATTAAAACTCTCTGTATGTGATATAAATACACTGAGCAGATCAGACCCAAAACTTCTTTTTTTAAAAATAATAAATCTGTTCATTTTAATTCTTCTTTTAGATTGTTATTTTATTTTACAGCCACATTTCATTAATAACATTCTGGAATTCTAAAACAGTAAAAATTCCCTTTTTTCATTCAAATCCCAGCAGAACGTCACTGAGACGAGTCACTTCTACTTACTGAAGCAGGATTTTATTATCATTATTATTATTATTATCATTATTATTATTATTATCATTATTATTATCATTATTATTATTGTGTGTTTTCGTTACCGTGTGTGTTGAGTGTGTTGAGTGTGTTGAGTGACGTGTCGGTGCTGGTGGACGAGGTGACGGAGGAAACACGACCGTTCTCAAACGTGTGTGTGTGAACATCCTTCAGCTTCCAGTTCAGTCCAAACACATGCATCACTGCGGAGAGAAAACACACACACACACACGCGCACACACACACGCGCGCACACACACACACAAGCGCGCGCACACACACACACAAATTAACACTCATTAATATTCATAAGTAAACAATAACCATAACCGTAAAAAATGTAATAAAGCACAGCGATTATTTTAATTATAATAATAATAATAATAATAATAATAATAATAATGATGCATTAATAATTCTTTCATGCAAAATGGAAGGTGTAGAAAGAAGAAAGGAAAAGAGGAACATAAAAAGAAATAAAGTGTCAAAAAAAGAAAGGAAGGAAGAAGAAAAATTAAAAAATCAAATGCAAAATAAAAGAAAAAAGAAAGAAAGAAAGAAAGATGTGTGTGATTACACTTTAAATATCTAAATTTCATTAGATTATTTTATCTTTATTATTATCATATCTTTATTTAATATTCAGTATGTTTTTGTAGATTTGCTCTTAATTTTACTGTTATTCTTTTATTGTTATTCTATCTATCTATCCCTTCTTTCTTCTTTCTAATCTTTCTGTGCTTTTTCTGTAATTTCTAAACTCTATTTTCTAAATATTTCGTAATTTTTTATTTTTCTTTCTTTCCTTTTCTTTCTTGACATTTTCTTGACATACAGCTTTTCACTTTATTTATAAATATTAAACTCTTTTATTCGTGACTCACGTGTTTGTGAGAGATTTAGCATGTTGTGTTATTAGATCCTGAACACACTCACACACACACGGACACGGACACACACTCACACACACACACACACACACACACACACACTGAGAGATGTTACCTAGCGCTGTGATTAGTGGGTGTTAGCTTAGCGTCAGCGTTTCATCTTTTATAGTTTAGATTTCACAACATGGAGTCAAAGCAAAGAGATCAGTTTCAGTTTTAGAAGTGCGTGTGTGTGTGTGTGTGTGTGTTTGTGTATGTGTGTGTGTGTGTGTGTGTGTTTACGGCTGTGATGTGAAGATGAAGAGAAATGAAACAGAGCTGAAATCCCCTCGAGAGAAAAAAACCACGCCAGTGTGAGAGACAGAAGATCGCTCCGAGCGTGTTTTGTTCTCGTCGATGATCTCGCTTTTTTTTCTCTTTTCCTCCCCCAGACGCCCCATTTTCAGATCTGTGTGTTTGTATGCTGTGTGTGTGTGTGTGTGTGTGTGTACTGTGTGTGTGTATGCTGTGTGTGTGTGTGTGTGTGTGTGTGTGTGTACTGTGTATGTGTGTACTGTGTGTGTGTGTGTTTGTGTGTGTGTGTGTACTGTGTGTGTGTATGCTGTGTGTGTGTGTGTTTGTGTGTACTGTGTGTACTGTGTGTGTGTGTGTGTGTGTGTGTGTGTTTGTGTGTTGGGAAACATCTTTAAAGTTCTCAGTGATCTTCACACACTCCTCCTTGCGGTTTGATCATTAGTGAGGATGATGTGTGTGTGGTTTGGGACGGAGCCGAGGGAGTGTGAGTCTAACCCTACATCACATTCACTAATTAGCACACTTCACCTAGTGTACTTCACCTAGTGTACTTCACCTAGTGTACTACACCTAGTGTACTTCACCTAGTGTACTTCACCTAGTGTACTTCACCTAGTGTACTTCACCTAGCACACACAAGCACACACAAACACACTCACACACACACTCACACACACACTCCCACACACTCACACACACACACTCACACGCACTCCCACACACGTTCCCACACACACGTTCCCTTTTTCATTTTCTCCTGTTTTTCTTTTTCTCTTTTTTCCTTTTCCCGTTGTTTTCTTTCTTTTTCCTTCTTTTTATTTTTCTCATTTCTCTCATTCCCTCTTTCACATTATTATCTTTATTTCTTAGTTTATTCATTTCTTTTTGTGTTGTTTATTTCTGTCTTTCCTTCTTCATTCATTCTTTTACATTCTTTCTTTCATGAGTAATTTAACTTTGTCCTGAACAGAACAGAACTCAGGTCAAGGTCACATGACTGTTATTGGGTCGGAGATATTAATCACCCAGCTGTGCTTCCTCCTGTGTGTGTGTGTGTGTGTGTGTGTGTGTGTTAAGGGCACCAGATGTTTTGGGAACAGATAAAAGGAGAGGAAAGAAAAAAACTCCTTCTCATTTCAGGTGATACACACTGATCTACACACACACACACACACACACACACACGTTCTGATCCTCACCTATGCAGTAGCAGAGCATGACTGACAGCAGCGTGGCCACGCCCACTGCGCTCAGAGCAGTGCACTTCCAGGAGCAGTGTTTTGGTGATTTGTTGAATTGGAACGCGCCCCTGGACAGCTTGTTTCGGAGAAAGGGGCGTGCCGGTGGGCAGTACACCGCCCCTGTTGCCATGGTGAAGCCTGGAGTGGGCGTGGCAAAGAGAGAGGCAGAGCCAGTGCCAGTCTTTAACAGGTAGTGCCTAAAAAACACACAAACAGCATCAATAAGAAATAAACACACACACACACACACACACACACACACACACTAAAACCCCGGAGTTCTCCGAGCTCCTGCTGATGTTTTTCTGATATTTTTTTCTATGTGGTGAGAATTATTTAAGGGCAACACGTCCTCTGAGACGGGACGGAGCGAGAGAGAGAGAGAGAGAGAGAGAGAGAGAGAGAGAGAGAGAGTAAAGCAGAGGGATGAGAGAGAGAGAGAGAGAGAGAGTAAAGCAGAGGGATGAGAGAGAGAGAGAGAGAGAGAGAGAGAGAGTAAAGCAGAGGGATGAGAGAGAGAGAGAGAGAGAGAGAGAGTAAAGCAGAGGGATGAGAGAGAGAGAGAGAGAGAGAGAGTAAAGCAGAGGGATGAGAGAGAGAGAGAGAGAGAGAGAGAGAGTAAAGCAGAGGGATGAGAGAGAGAGAGAGAGAGAGAGAGAGAGTAAAGCAGAGGGATGAGAGAGAGAGAGAGAGAGAGAGAGAGTAAAGCAGAGGGATGAGAGAGAGAGAGAGAGAGAGAGAGAGAGTAAAGCAGAGGGATGAGAGAGAGAGAGAGAGAGAGAGAGAGAGAGAGAGTAAAGCAGAGGGATGAGAGAGAGAGAGAGAGAGAGAGAGTAAAGCAGAGGAATGAGAGAGAAGGCAGTTCTGAAGAGCTTCTCTTGGCTCTCAGTAGAACTGGAGCGAGAGCAGCTGTGGTCTCAGCAGGACACGTCACACAGCGCTCGGTATTTTAAGACGTTCCCCAGAGGGTTCTACATCACACTGTCTACATCACACCACCTCCATCACACCACCTCCATCACACCGTCTCCATCACACCGTCTCCATCACACCGTCTCCATCACACCATCTCCATCACACCACCACATCACACCGTCTCCATCACACCACCTCCATCACACCACCACATCACACCACCTCCATCACACCGTCTCCATCACACCACCTCCATCACACCACCACATCACACCACCTCCATCACACCACCTCCATCACACCACCACATCACACCACCTCCATCACACCGTCTCCATCACACCACCTCCATCACACCACCTCCATCACACCACCACATCACACCACCTCCATAACACCATCTCCATCACACCACCTCCATCACACCACCACATCACACCGTCTCCATCACACCACCTCCATAACACCACCTCCATCACACCACCACATCACACCACCACATCACACCGTCTCCATCACACCACCTCCATCACACCACCACATCACACCGTCTCCATCACACCACCTCCATCACACCACCACATCACACCGTCTCCATCACACCACCTCCATCACACCGTCTCCATCACACCACCTCCATCACACCACCA
>NC_069716.1:769029-849029 GCF_027358585.1 Pangasianodon hypophthalmus
GTCCTTCAACCAAGGAGGAAACGGAGAGGGGAAATCGCCGAGCGCGCATTAAAACCAGTGTTGGAACGAGGCCATAAGACTTTATAGCAGTTTTATGAGGCATTATTAGAGTTTGTAAAAATGTCATTATAAAATTAAGCTTTATGAATGTGGACTTTATAGAAAGTGTGACGTTATTAATATCCAACCAGGTGCCTTAAAAACAATAAATAAACACACAGAGTCGTGTTAATTTCTGTTAAATGAGCTGTGAGCAGGAAAAACGGTACCCGTGTTAGCAGATGTTCCAGATGGAAGGTACTTCCTGTTTGATTACAGCCGTTTATATCATTTAACTAATGACCAGAAACATCATTAAACACCAGCAAAAGGGTTTTTTTAGCTGATTTCTCATTTCACACCATATTAATTGTGTCCCCTCTCTTATGATTATTTTTCCATTTAAGACTTTCCTGTTTCTGCCTGATTACAGACACTTGAGAATATTCTGACACACGATCAGAAGAAATTCAATATTTGTACTGTTCATATGCAAAACTGCAAAAAAAAACCCTGAATACATCAAAGCATCAGCGGTGAAAACTGAATTAGTATGAAAAAAAAAAAAAACCCAAACCTGCTCTCAAGGTGCAAAACAGGGCCGTCAACCTGAACACGGTATTTGATTTGAATGTGTTTAGCAAGGCGGCTTACGCGTGTTATATTTATCACTTCAAACTGACACACTCCTGACAGCAAAGTATAATTTTAGTGTAACGAGACACACTCGATGGGTGAGTGGGGATTTATCTGCAGAAACTCTCACCAAAAATCCAGAGCAGTAATTAGAAAACGCTTCCAGGTTCTTTAAAGCGAGCAGAGAAACGGATCAGAGTTCAGCAAATACACAAAAGCGTTTTATTTATTTTCTCTAGTCGTAACTACGATCTATAGCACGCTGTCGGAGATAAAACTGACGTACGGGTGTATTTCAGAACACAAAAATAAGTTTGATTCAAATTTATCGTTATTGTCAAAGTACGAGTACAGAGACAACGAAGCATCCAACCAGTAGCGCAAACAGTAAATAAATTAAAATCAGCTAACATGGTTATGGTGTAATAAGTTAACAGTGTAAAGGTAAACAGTATGAAGCATAACCAGTAATGCAAAAGGCAATTAAGTTAAATGGAATAAATAAGAATTAAGGTGCAGTGAGTTGAGATAAACAGTATACAGATGGAGGTAAACATCCTGATGAATGCAATATGATGCAGTGGATACACACAGTGGATAAAAATGCAGATGTGCGAATAGAACTCGGGCAAATCAGCCAATCCGACCCGAAGCAGCAGGCGTCGGCGCCGAGACCGTAAACAAAGACGGAGCGAACGCGGAAGCCTGCAGGCTAAGCTAAAGGCTAATCCTCACTGACCTGCACTACCTAGCATATTTCTAGCTAATGTTAAATTCTAGCTAATTAATAGCTAAATTCTGGCTCAACCGCTGCACTCCGAAATAAGTAAATGTACCTGCAGAAGTGCAACAGCAGAGCTAGTAACAGAGTGGACACAATCACGCAAACAACATAATAATCAATAAATATTAGCTGTCACCATTCTGGACTGAACTGTATCTTGTCTAATTTTAACCCAAATCTAATGTGACCACTAGGAGGCGCAACTCAAACCACGCACAACTCCTCAGCACTGTGGAAATTTGGGCCCACGTCCTTCATTTTATTGTAATAACAGTGACTGAAGATCAAAATTCAGCAGCCAACTGAACCAATCATCATGATAGGTTCTTTATATTTACGTGTCATCGTATATTATCTATAAAACCTGCTGATGAGAAGTTCAGACTAAAGTTAAAATAAAACCCCGTTGTGGTCCATTTACACTCAGTGCACAACAGTGCTTGGACCCCTGATGATCGCAGCTCATTATTCGGTTGCTTTCCTAAACAATGTTTCAGTGAACGACGCACAGATTAGAGTTTTTCTCTGCAGAAAGTTGTGAGCAGACGGTGATGATGTTTCCTGAGTCATGGCCGAGTCCGAGGCCGTCGTCCATCAGTAACAGTAACCGTTACCATGACAGCTGACTCTCATTACCATGACTCATTATATCAATGCGTTTCCCTTTAACGCTGCTCATCAGTCTGTATTAGAAAAGTGTTAGAGGAATAACATGTGGGACGGCAAGTGAAGATGGAGAAGGAGATGGAGAAGGAGATGGAGAAGGAGAAGGAGAAGGAGAAGGAGATGGAGAAGGAGACAGTGATGGAAAAGAAGAAGGAGATGGAAAAGGAGATGGAGACAGAGATGGAGATGATATGATGGAGATAATGTGCTATAAACACTACTTATTACTTACTTATTATTACATGCATCATCATAATGCGTAATAAATACAGCTGTAAAGTGTTCCATATTCTCATAAATGATTATAACAGGTATAATACTTTATTAATGCATTATAACAGGTATCATACTTTATTAATGCATTATAACAGGTATAATACTTTATTAATGCATTATAACACGTATAACAGTAATTAAAGTAATAATGATAACATAATACTGTAACAGTAACAGTAATAAATGAATAAATGAATGAGTGAATGAATGAATTGGTTATCTGAGTGATGGGGTTCGAGTAATGAGTAGGTGAAGGGGCGTGTGCATGTGTGTGTGTGTGTGTGTGTGTGTGTGTATGTGTGTGTGTGTGTGTGTGTGTTTACACGCCGATGCTTTTTATCTCAATTAAATGATAAATTAGCGAGAATATGAATCACAGTTAGCGTTGCTAATTACTCACACATCAAAGCAGCCATTTATCATCATAATACACACACACACAATCACACACACACACTACACACACTACACACAATACACACACAATACAAACATACACTACACTCAATCACACAGACAAAATACACGCACAACACATCTCTCTCTCTCTCTCTCTCTCTCTGTTTCTCAGTAAGCTCTAATTATCATCCATTTCCTGTTCTGGTCTTTTTTTATTCATCATCAGAACCATGAAGCTTTCAGCTAAAACGTGTTCAGAGCCATAAATTTTATTTTCCTTTTATTCTCACGGAGCAACTGTTAAACATTCACTCGATGACATCATCATAAGTCGACATGATTCATGAGCCTTCATTTGATTCCTCATGAATCAGGAAGAAACAAATCAGTGAATCAACTTTATTTATTTATTTATTTATTCATTCATTCATTTATTTATTTATACGTTTCGGCTGGAGTCAGTTAGAGGCTTTATAGCTATAACACGCTAATCAAAATGTCATCCAGTAGCACTAAAAAGTCTTATTTTTATGGAAATAAAAATATTTTATTTAAATTTTTTGATCGTTTTAGCTGAAGAACAGAAAGAGACGTCACTGATTTTAGATTTTTCTCCAAAACTGTTTACTAAAAATGCTAGTTATAACCTAGCATAAATTAATTAAACTGATCAAATTAATATACTCCATATTTATTCATTTTTATTCATCTTTATGCAGACAAATAAAACGACCAGAAACACAGAGTTTCGTAACAAAAAAAAAAATCTTTACTACTATCTATCTTAATGCTAGCGTTCACTCATATGATTAGCATTAACATTTTTAACTGCATGCTATTGTGCTCGAATTATCTGGTAAAATTTGCGTATTTATCAACAACATTTGAAGCTAAATCTAAAATCAGCAGGTTGAAGTCTTACTAGTTTTTCAAAATTTCAACAAAAAAAAAATCACCTTCAGCTCTGCTAACATAAAAATTTACATAAACAAATCGATGTACAGTAAACAACAAAATATTGTCTCAACTTGTTGCAGGTCATTTTTTTTTCTCAACTGAAAAAAACTAAAGACTAAAGTTTTTTGAGAAAAACTAAAAAAGTGCTAAAGTTGTTTTTATTTGTATTCATGTTTGATAAGAATTTAATCAAAATGCCAAAATTTATAACTAACTTTCTGAAAATGTTCCAACTCTCTCTGGCCTTTCAAAAATCTGTAATTAGAAATGCTAATGCTAATGATATACGTGAACGCTAGCATTTTTGTTATTGTTGTTACTAAAGACTTTTTTTCTCTTTCTTTCTTTTTTTCTGTTTATTTTATACTCGTAAAAAAAATCTTGATTTTGAAGAACTGAGTGGCTCTGGGTTTTGTTATTTTTATTCATCTTTTCAAATTGAAATAAAAATAATAATAAAAGGAAACAGTACCAGGGCTGAAAGTTTAATTTTGAGAGAAATTTTCCTCCTCGCTCTGGAGCTGTAAAATAAACACCAGGAAGTGGAACAATATAAAAACTGAGTTCATTGATTTTGACTTTTCTCCAAAAATGATCGATGAAAATTGCTAATTGCTAACGCTAGCACTCTGATCGATATTAGCTAGAAACTCTTTATTGATCTCGAGGAACGAGCGAAAAGCTCTTCGACTCGTAAACAGGAAAAAAAAATAAAGAAAAAAGAAAGAAATACTTTTTTAAGTTTTAAACTGAACAACAACATAAAGAGGCTGTTCGTTGGGGCAATTTCTCCAAAAATGTTTCCTCGATGCTGAAATGTGATGTTTTTCATGTTTTTGATTTATTTTATACAATAATTCACCCTTATTTATCTGAGTTTAATTAAATCTGATGAAATGTCTTGCTGTAGCAGAGCTGGAGATGATGTTTTGAGGGTTTTTTTGGAGAAACTCGTGAATTAAACTCTTAAAAAGAAGAGGTGACTATCGATTTTCTCCGATTGCACTCGATGATAAACGCTTTATTGATCTATAAGAGAACATTCTGCTCTTTTTATTGACATTTTAAAGAGGATTTAATCAAAGTTGAGTTTTTTTTTTTTTTTTTGGAAAACTGGAGAACGTTCTCCACATAAGACCAGCGTTTACATCGATATTATTACTGATGCTGAAGGAATTCAGGAAGCGAGTGAAGCCGTGTTATGATCTTTAAAAAGTGTTTAATTAAAACCTCGAAGTGTCTCAGGACTTCAAATCAGCGCAGGAGAAACGTTCTCCTTTTCTCCTGGAGCTGTAGGGGAACAGCAGGACGTGGAACACGATAACGCCGCATTGATTTTAGACTTTGGACCAAAAAATGTCCAAGTGGTCGATGAAAATGTCTAATTGGTAACGCTAGCGCTTTAGAGAGATATAAAAACACACTTTATCGATCCCCGGGGAGAAAATGTGCCGATTTAAGGATGACCTCAGGGGAAGTTCGGCTGGATTTTTTTTTAATTCATCTTTCATGTTCACTTCAAAGAACAGTTTAAGCCGAGACGCTAAAAGTTTCCCATAAGCTCTTTCCTCACACACACACACACACACACATTTCTGCAAAACGTCAACACAATTTATTTCTCCTCAAACGAGACGCAGAACATTTTATTCTGTTTTACTCTCTTATTGATTTTTTTATCCTCTTATATTTCTCCAATGTTCAGAACTCTGAATCCAATCCATTACCTTTTCCTTAAACATGAATTTACCACGCTGATGTTGAGTTCTGCGTTCTGATTGGTCATCAGGTGTTGATTAATTCTCTCTAACAGCAGATTTTACGCAGAGGCACAAAACTACAGAGAGACGGGAAAATTTATTACCAGAAAATCCTCTGACCTTCAGTTTAGTTTAAATAAAAAAGAGAAAAAAAAACAAGCAGAAGCAGCCTGCACTAAAAACACACTCTCAGGACATAATTAAGCTTCACATCACAGCGCTGCTGAATTCTGCATTCTGATTGGTCAGAAGGTGTTGATTAATTCTCTAGGACAGCAGCTCTGACAGTAGCGCCGGTTTATATTAATGCGCTTGTTATGATACGTTATCGTTTCTATAGCAACTACAGATTTAACCAATAAAAAAATCATAATTTTTAAAGCTTTCTGTAAGGAGAAATGTGTTTATGTAATAATGATGGAAGGAGTCTCCAGTGTCAGCGCTTTGTAACAGTCAGAGGTAAAGCTGTAACTGTACGTTTTCCGACATCTTCAGGACAGAGGAGTTTACACTGAGCTTGTTGAACGAACATTAAATGTAACTATAAACGGATAAATAGTATGATGTATCATTTTATAATAAATAAATAAGGTCATAAGGGGAATAAAACACTGCGGTTAAGGGAAAATAATCAGCGTTGCCATGGGAACAGTAAACCACTTCATCACTCGGCTGTGTGGCCGTTTTGAAGCAGAATCCGGTGGCTAGCTGCCATATAATTACTGCAGCTCGTTTATATATTAGCATTTCAGCTCGTCTGATGTTCCATAAAAAAAGATGAATCGTGTTCATTACAGCGCAGAGACGATCCTTCAGCGCTAACGCCGCTTCGAAACTCAGCACATTGTAATGGCTGCCGGTGCTCACGGCGCTTAAGGGGAGATGAAAATGCTTCTGCGAGCCGGAGTATCAGTAATATCTCCATTAACCCCGAGCAGACACAAACACACGCGGACGTCAGGGTCGTTCAATTTCCCTCGCCGCAGCTCTCCGCACCGGGAACGCCATTTGTTTTCCGTCTGTATTTGGGTGAAAAGCTTCAGTGCCTTCCTGGAGGTTTAGCATTTAAATTAGCTGACGCGGGCACATTGCTGTTTTTACTGCCCTGTGTGTGTGTGTGTGTGTGTGTGTGTGTGTGAGACCTTATCTGACGGATCAGGAGACACTAATCCTCCTCCGAGCTCCATTTTTCCTCTCTATGATCTCCTTCTTTTCAGACAGATTTTTTTTTTAATTAATGCACTTTATTAATATCATTTTTTAAATATTATATTTAACTGTATTAAAGTACACTCAAAATTATTAATACTTCAATAAGTATATTTTATTTTCATAAATTTTACTTATTAACTGGTTAAATAAATTGTAATAGTTCATAACTGTAGTCATTTTATTATTAATAATTAACAATGTTTAATATTATTTTATAAATGCATTTTTATTAATATTAATATTAGTGGCAGAAAAGCGTCCAGGTGGAACAGCGCAGGTGAGAGACAGCTGTGAATTAGTCGTTAGCGGCGAGACGTTGGTGCTGTTTATCGTGATTCGGATTATAACTCAATATTTATCTGAGAAACTGCAGAAGCTATAAATATCTTCTAACGCTAACGAGTTACACACAGATTAAATAACGCACTAATCGCTTGTGTTACATTACAAAATATCAACAGCTATTTTTTAACGATAGTGTAATAGAACGAGTGCATTAATATAAACCGGCGCTACTGTCAGAGCTGCTGTTAGAGAGAATTAATCAACACCTTCTGACCAATCAGAGTGCAGAATGTGAATGATCTTATCATGAATATTTAGATGTTATGTATAAGTTAAAGTTTGGGATTAAATTCTGCAGCAGTGGTGAGTTTTATCTGAAACAGCGTGAAACGCCGCCGGGTTTCTGTTTCTCTCCGCCTTATCTGGTTAATCTGGAGTGCCGCCTCGCTCCGCTTTATAAAAAAAAAAAAGGCTTTGATCTGGTAAAGAAAAGACGTTTAGGCCGCGCGTTTCTGCTGCGAGATCACACTGAGGAATTTCTCGGAATCGGAGTCGGAGTAATTAAAGCCTCTCTGTCTTTTCTCTTCAGCGCCATCCATCAGCCGGCGGCCATTTCTGTTCCCGCTCGCGTCGCGGTGAAACGTCTGGTGACTCTCGCTTTGATTTCTCTTTTAGGAAGATGAGACATGCACCTAAAGCTCTCTGTTTTTTTAAATCTACGCGTATGCCGCGAGCGCCTCGTTATTATGATCGATGTTCTGCTCTCACACTCGTGCTCTACTTCAGCTCCTTAGTGTTGTTTTTCAGACGCTGAGGGTGATTCAGTTCAAAATGACCCACATACATTTATTAATAAAAATGAGTCCTAAAGATGATCTTATGAACATGAAATCACACCGAGTTCAGAGTCTTTTTAACCCTGAGACGTCTCACTACCTGAGGATTAAGCGTGCTTATTTTCATCGCAGACTGACGCCGTCTCCAAAACGCAGCTGCGTTATTCCGGGCGCGACCGACTCGGACACGCCGTCACGCCCGCGTTACTTTAGTGTGCATTCGATCAGATTTTACACCAAAACATCTGCACTACAGAGAGACGGGAAAATTATTACCAGAAAATCATCTGACCTTCAGTTTAGTTTAATTAAAAAAGAGGAAAAAAAAAAATGCAGAAGCAGCCTGCACTAAAAACACACTCTCAGGACATAATTAAGCTTCACATCACAGCGCTGCTGAATTCTGCATTCTGATTGGTCAGAAGGTGTTGATTAATTCTCTAGAACAGCAGCTCTGACAGTAGCGCCGGTTTATATTAATGCGCTTGTTATGATACATTATTGTTTCTATAGTAACAAAAGATTTAACCAATTTTTAAAGTTTTCTGTAAGGAGATGTTTATGTAACGTTTATGGAAGGAGTCTCCAGTGTCAGCGCTTTGTAACAGTCAGAGGTAAAGCTGTAAGTTTTCCGACATCTTCAGGACAGAGGAGTTTACGCTTCTTTGCGGTTTCTCAATAACGTGCGGAACAAGCTGCGATTTATTTTTTTTCTCTTATTAACTTGAAGAGAGAGAATAAAGAGGCTGGTGAGGGAACGAGTGTTTATAGCTGCTATAACGTAAGTGACAACAGGAACTAACTCGTTTCACCGACATTAAATGTACATTAAATGTAAGTACAAAAGCATGTCATTGTTTAATAAATACTAATGTGTAATTGTCGGTAAGTTGCTGTGGTGTAAGAGGAATAAAACACTTGAGGACATGCAGTTAGAGGAAAATAATCAACTTCAGGGTGATAACAGTAACTCCGCTTCATCACACCACCCTGTCGTTGATTAGTTTTCTGTAACAGCACCACTCACACTGTGTTTTTATTTTTACCTTTTTTCCATTTTTACCTTATTATCAGTAATCTGTTTTAAGTGTCTAATAAAAATGACTAAACTATTCACTGAACCTGTGTTGTCATTTCCTGTTACTGATGGTATCCATGACAACGCTGATGTAATGAACCTGCAACCTGTAGAAAGTGAGAGCTGAAGTTTTTGACTTTTTACACACATGATGAGAATTTTAACATAAAAAGCAACGGCTGCAATTAGCAAAAAGATGAAACCAGGAAATGAAAGGTAATAAAAATGAAGAGATTAAACCCTGCTTTCCAAAAACCACGAGGATCGAGCGTGAATAAAAACACCGGAGCTGCGAGTCAAGTCCAGAGTGGACCTGATTTATTTCACACAACAACTAAAAATGCAAAAATGCAAATCTGAATATTTTAAAATAAAATAATAAGAAAAGAAATCACAACTCCTGAAAAACATCTGTGCTGCTGTGACAGTTCTTCCACCAGCCAATGATGAACGAGCAAAAAGCGTCAAGTATGCAAACTTCAACAAAAAATGCAAATGAGCCGGTCGTTAATATTAATGAGTGCGAGTGTGTGCAGGTGTAAAACCTCAACGCCCGAGATATAAATCACACACACACACACACACACACACACACACACAACACAGGGCATTAGCCAAAACAATGACCCTGTGACGTTTAAATATAAACTCGTGTGTGTGTGTGTGTGTGTGTGTGTGTGTGTGTGTGTGTGTGTGAGATGGATCTGCTCTGCTTACTTTGGCCAGCTCTCTGTACACAGCGATTATTCTCTGTCTGAGACGCTGAGCTCCACTAAGCACTAACATCCATCAGTGACACACCTGCCCAGGTTCAAACGCTAAAATCTCCAACACAGAACCCACAGGACACACGGAGAACACAGAGAGAACACGAGGAGAACACAGAGAGAACACGAGGAGAACACAGAGATAACACGAGGAGAACACAGAGAGAACATGGAAAGAACATGAGGAGAACACAGAGAGAACACGGAGAGAACACGAGGAGAACACACAGAGAACACATGGAGAACACAGAGAGAACAGGAGAAGAACACGAGGAGAACACAGAGAGAACACGGAGAGAACACGAGGAGAACACACAGAGAGAAGACGGAGAGAACACGAGGAGAACACACAGAGAACACATGGAGACAACAGAGAGAATACATGGAGAACACAGAGAGAACAGGAGAAGAACACAGAGAGAACACAGAGAGAACATGAGGAGAACACAGAGAGAACACAAGGAGAACACAGAGAGAACACGAGGAGAACACACAGAGAACACAAGAAGAACAGGTAGAACTCTTTTTTGGAAGCCAAGAAAGGTGTTTATTTCCCTTTATTCTTTTCTCTCTGTTCACAACGAACCCTTAAAGAACCCTTGAAGAACCCTTTTTAAAGGCTCCTTGAGTTGTCCCTCTGGGGAACCCGTAAAGACACTGAGGAGAACCCTGCTACAGTGTTCCCCTATCGGAGAAGGTTCCAAGCAGAACCTTCTTTATGGATATATTATGCAGATATTCCATTCGTTCCAAAGGGATCACAAATGTTTATCTTCCAACTGAACATTCTGTAGAACCTCTGATGGAACCCTATACTCTATATATGTAGAAGAATTTTGGAACCCTTAATTAAAAACCCCTAATTAATCCTTAAAGAACCTTTGTGTACACTTCAAGGGTTCTTTATGGATTCGCTGAATATTTAAGCGTTGTTAGTTTCCTAAAAAGAGAAGGAAGTTGTTTTCTGAGAAGGAAACGCTGATATACGGTTCTACAGAGAGCCTTTAAGGGTTCTCCCTGAGCGACAACGACATTTAGCAGAGACTTGTGTGAGAGTGAGAGTTTATAATCATGTTATAAGTGAAGAATAACGCACTCTGTGAGGCTGTTACTGTTAATTTGTTGTTGCTATAGAAACGATAACGTATTAGAACGAGTGCATTAATATAAACCTGCGCTACTGTCAGAGCTGCTGTTAGAGAGAATTAATCAACACCTTCTGACCAATCAGAGTGCAGAATTTAACGTCAGTGTGATGCAATAACATTATAACACATTTCAATATAAGCAGTGTTATAAATGTTTTATAATTTGGGACGTGTCTGTGTTCTAGACTAGACTAGACAAGCAGCACACACACACACACACACACACACACATGCACGCGCACACACACACACACACACACACACACACACACACACACACACACACACACACACACAGACAGAGGCAGGAATGTTACATATTATGGAGTCAGTGTGTACTAAAGATGAACACAGCGATGACCTGAATGTGTCACACTCCAAACGCAGTGAATTTTTTATGCGTCTCTCACACTCACACACACACTCCGGCCATCACACACACTCACTCACTCACACACACACACACACACACACACACACACACACACACACGCCGGCCATCATACACACTCACACACTCCACGCCTGCAGCTTTAGCCTTGGCGCTAATGCAAACACAGAGGCAGCTAATTAAAACCCCGTGGCCGTGTGAGCATTGATTTATGGCGTCTCTGTGATGAGTTTATTCACCACGGCGGGAATTCATTCCTGTTTGCTCGACGTTTATTGGACATTAAGTGGATTAGGTGGCGGTTATTTAGAAAGAACATCACACTGATGGTTTTTTTCTCTCCTGTATGAGAAGTTAAAAATGGAGTATAATTGATTTTTCCTTCACATACGAGAACATAAAACTCACATTTAATTAAATTAAGTTGATAACGCAAAGCACAGTGAAATGAAACGCCAAAAACAATAAACTGTGCTGTCCTATTGGTTGAAATCGCTGCTTACATCATGGTCACATGATATCACATAATAAACACCTGGTCAGTTTTTAAAAATAAGAAAAAAAATGGCTAATTGCTCGCTAAACAAACTAATTAGTGATACACTGGCTAAACATAAACATATAACAAGCTAATATTTTCTTTAAATGAGGTATTAAATGCAGCTAGTGTTCTGTACATAATAAGTGTACTTTATATATCCTATATATACTATACCTAACCTAAGCATACTCTATATACCCTAAACTTACTTTATATATCCTATACACACACACACACAAACACAAACACACACACACACACATATATATATATATACATTGTACATACCCCAAGTGTACTGTATATACCCTAAACTTGCTTTATATATCCTACACACACACACACACACACATACATATATATATATACACACACACACACACACACTATACATACCCCAAGTGTGCTCCATATAACATAAGCATACTCTACATACCCTAAGCTAGTTTATACTATATACCCTAAGCGTATTATATAAGCATACTGTATAGACGCTAACCCTAAGAGACAGGATTTAGTAACAATCACACTGGTACAAATGGATGGCCAGATCAGTGGGACAAAACATTAAGCAGTGAACACCATGGAGTGTGTGTGTGTGTGAGTGTGTGAGTGTGTGTGTGTGCAATCTGAAAGCTCGCTGAGGAAATAAGCACATGAAAAAGAACCCAGTTAGAATACAGAATACACACTCATCTATTACTCACCAGTACAACACACACACACACACGCACGCACACACGCACACAGACACACACGCGCACACACACACGCACACACACACACACACACAGCTCACTCAGAGTTTCCATCACCTGAAATAGGGCGAGAATGACAGCGAGAGAGAAAAATATCAGCTTCAACTCATTCAGCCTCAGGAAACAATCACAACATCACACAGGTCTGAGTGGCTCAACACACACGCGCACACACACACACACACACACACACACACACACACACACACACGTCTGAAGCTGCTTAAGAGAGCATTTTGGTCCTTTCTGTCTGGAAGAGTCATTAGTTTTCAAATGAGATTACATTAGGAGTTCATACATAACGAGATTCTGTACATTAAGAGAGAGAAGCACATTAACGAGCGTGTGCATTAACGAGTCTATATGATAACATACTATTATAAATCTGTATATTAATAAAATAAAACATCCACAATGTCCTATTTTACTTCAGATGCAGTGCATCAGCCGAGACGTGTTCGCTTTCTGACATTTCAAATTTACTGGAGTTACTTTTACCACCCTGAAGAAGAAGAAGAAGAAGAACAAGAAGAAGAAGAAGAAGAAGAAGAAGAAGAAGAACATGCACAGTGAAATTCTTTTCTTCGCATATCAGAACTTTTCCTATAAGAGCACATTCCCAAGCGTTTTATTCCTCTTATACCACAATTACAACTTTTAATTTATTAAAGAACCACACGTCATAATTTTTTATCTGTTTAGGGTTACATTTAACTTTTGTGAAGTAACTTAATTCCTGTTGTCAAAGTTAACTAAAGTAAAGTTAATAAGACAAAAATAAGACAAACATTTGAAAAGTTGATAGGACAAAAAAAAAATCGCAGCTTGTTCCGCATGTTACTGAGAAACGGCAAAGAAGCGTAAACTCGTCTGTCCTGAAGACGTCGGAAAACTTACAGTTCCAGCTTTACCTCTGACTGTTACAAAGCGCTGACACTGGAGACTCCTTCCTTAAATAAATTAAATAAACATCTCCTTACAGAAAACTTACAGAAAGAGTCCCTGTGAATGAGCTGTTGCTATAGAAACGGTAACGTATTAGAACGAGTGCATTAATATTAACCTGCGCTACTGTCAGAGCTGCTGTTAGAGAAAATTAATCAACACCTTCTGACCAATCAGAGTGCAGAATTTAACATCAGTGTGCTGTAATAATGTTAGAACGCATTTCAATATAATCAGTGTTATAAATGTTTTGAATTGTTTATTATTTCGTTTTGAGAGTGGTGATACTACAGGTATTTTCGAAGTTAAACTTTCGGCACCATGAGAACCTAAACTAATCAGATCTGCCTGTTGGAGTCCTTGTTTTTTTTTTTTCTCCTTCCCATTCTCGGTCTGATTTTAAGCGTATGTTGCGCGTGTAAATCTGCACGTCCGTTAGTTTGATCATCAGCGCTATAAAAGGAAGCAGCTTTTCTCTCTAAACTCTCAGCACTGATGTTCATGGTGTGATTTTCAGCGGGGGATTAAACACCATGAATGGAGCGTTTATGAATGGACTGATTTTCAAAAGCGTGATTATGCGACTTGTCGTAATGCGTTAACGTTGGAGTGTACACACGACCGTGTCTGATCTCAGCAGCTGTCTGTGTTTAATCTGGATTATACCGAGTGTGTGAAAGCGACGCTACACAGCGACAGCTTCCCGCAGAGCGCCATCTAAGGGCTCACCGCAGGGGGCGGCCCACATTTCCCACGATGCCTTGCTTCCAAAAATGCCAGTGCAAATGTGAGGAGAAAAATCAGACACAGATCCTGTTTCTGAGACAAAGCGCATTTTCACTGTACGTGTGTTTACGTGTTTATGCGTAATTTATAAATGAAATTTACCGACGTTCAGAATTCGGTTATTTTAAAAACATTTAAAAAACATTCTCGATGTCTTGTTACATTTACACATTAAAGGTAGAAGCTTTAATCCAGAATCCAGAACATTCCACCAGTGAAGCTGTGAGATCTTTAGGAACATGCTCAGATCTCTACATCAGTAGAACATTAGTTCTCTCGTAGCCCAGTTTGAAAGTGAGTGACTGAAAGGTTCGAGTTTAAGCTACAATATAAAACCTACGCTAATAATTAGGTGCAACTTTTACCGTAAACAAAACTACTGCGTGATGCTGAAACCCATCAGCGTGTTAATGCAGATGTTCAAGATCTTAAAGGACCTTCAGGAGCTTATGAGCCAGGAGTAAGGTGTAGAAAAAAACGAGATCTTGGACGAGAACGTGAGCAGATTCTGTAGTGAAGAAAGGTCGAGTTCTTCTGATGTTGTGAAGAAGAAACCAGCAGCATCATCACATCACCGATCAGAGAAGTTAAGTCTGTCATCTAAACCAGGTCGTGTGAAGGACGGCTCTATCTATACCTGCAGTTCTGCTTAATCTGGTTTAGTTTCAGATTCTTTATTCAGGAAGTGATGTCAGAAATACAGTCAGAGGACTTCTGAGAGACGCTGGAGGTCGATGAAGGAAAAGAGAAGAACATATGAAGTGTGTCGTAGGCGTAGCAGTGATAAGAAGAGCCATGAGATGATCACCGAGTCCAGAGTGGACAGGAAGTGAAGTTCTGAAGTTCTGACTAGGGATGAACCTGAACCTCTCCAGGATCCATGGTAGGACTGATCACGTAGATACTGAAAGCCAGATCACGGAGAAGCTCCTGAGTATGTATCATTATTATTATTATATTATTATAGCTGAGAAATCTAATCATGCATATTACCCATAATGCACCATAAGCATAAGCTTTAACAATGACAAATGGCCACAACATTATATAATCCAATCATAATCCAAAAAATAAAACAATTTACTTAAATTAACTTAATTTAGGACTTTAATCTGATCTTACTACATCTCGTCTACGTTTTAAAATCTACTCAAGTCAATAATTAAACAATTCTGTTGCCAAGCAACCAACGATCTCTACACCACATTATAACAAAGTAAACGTGAATTTAAATTACAGCTAAAAGAATAGTGGTGTAAGAAATTAAAAAAATGTTTAACTTATACCCTGATGAACTTTAGTAACCTTAGTTACTAAAAAAATTAAATGAGTTCGAATGATCTAAATTAATGAATTAAATGATCCTCATTTCCTACGTCGAGTAAAGATTTTTATTCTGTATGATGTGAGTCTGTTTCTGGTTTTAATACTCTTCACATCGTTAAAGTTCAGAATGTTCTGACTGATTCTGACCAATCAGTGCCAGCTATGGTCTCCATGGTAACTGTACAGATCAGGAACAGGAAATTGAGGCCACTCTGACATTCGTTTCCAGCTCTATTATTTTCCCAAATAAGCATTCCCGAAATAGTAAAGTGCTTTCCAGTCCAACATGGGACTCAATGACGACGACGAATTTTCAATTTACTACACAAATTGTTTATTTATTTCTCTTTTGTTGTGTGCGAAAAACCAATTCGGCCGATCCGATCCTCTCCTCCAGACTGGACGTTAGAGTAATAACGGTGAAGTACATGAGATGAAAAAACGAACAAATATCAATCTCATAACTATTTTAATTGTGCATGTTTTTCGGTGCTTGTCGATCTGCGTAGAGACACTGATGGAGACGTGAGTAACCTGCAGAGCATTAATCAATCAGTGATGTGATGGAACATTTTATTCCACTCTGTTTGTGTTGGTTGTTGTTGCTGATAGAGATGATCTTCTCCTGCTGAGTTTTATGTGTAAGATGATGTGGTGTGTGTGATAGAGAGCGTCCTGAGCGTGCAGAGCAATATCAGCGGGCGTGATCGTTAAAAATCACACCTCGACTCACGAGCACAGCGTAAACCTGCAGCGTCTCAGCGCTCTCTGCACACTCACATTCACTTCTCTGCTCCGTGCTCGGGAATACCTGTGTATGTAACATCATTTTTAGTGACCGCGCTCGCTGATCCTGCTCAGGTACGACTCGAGGAATGCATCCAATCACAACCGTAAAATCCTCGAAAAGAGCTGCAGGAAGACCTGAAAGCAGCAGGAACAACAGTATCACCTGATATCTCACAGTATCACCTGATATCTCACAGTATCATGTGACTTCATGCAGTATCACCTGGTATGTTGGAATCAGAGCATTTCTTATGAGTATAATCGAATCGGAACGAGTGTGAGTATCAATACTCCGATTGTGCAGCACAATATCTGTTAAAATAATACATAAAATAAAATTGGTTGAAATTAAACAGGAAATGCGATTCATATTTAGTAAAAGTTTTATCTTTAAGTTAATGTCTTTAACAGGTTCATTCGCTGAGGTGAATTTAAATTACAGTGTGTTTGAGACAAAAGCACAAACTTCACTAACTCTTTTAACACTTTACACACACTTTCACTTTCACTCAGTGTAATTCAGTGAGTCAATCTGCTCAGTATGCACACACACACACACACACACACACACTCTCAGCGTCCTGACGTTTCCCTGAACGATGTGTGTTCAATAGCGCGATCGTGGCGGATCATAACAATAATGGACTAAAACGTTTCAGGCTAAACGCCAGCGCACGTCTCCAGCGGAATCGTCTCTTACTGTCGTGTGACGCCGGGTTTAAAGTATTAAAAGTTTAAATCCAGAATCTCAACACGGATTAAGATATCGACGGCGTGAGGAGTCGCCTGACGGTTCACTGCATGAGTCTCAATACAAAACATCATCATCATTAACACACTTGGAATGAACACACACTTCATTCCAACTTTCTTATTTTATTGGATCATTTCAGACCAATCAGAGTCCAGAATTCAGCAGCTGTGTACTAAAACACTATTTAACTAACACTTTTATTCCACATTGTTTATCTCAGGCTTTAAATAATTTCAGTGAAATGTCTGTTATTAAAATATTTAAAAGTAAAACTGTCGAGTTCGTTGACTTGTACTTCTCTCTGAAAGGTGAAAGTGGAGCATCTCTGAATATTTAAGATTTAATATTTAATATTTAACTCTTCATTTCTCACCTTTACAAGCCGTCTTCAAGAGAAAATCTGTTTTAATCTTTGCTATGATTTAAAAACCATCTGTTCACGCTGAGAGTTTGACAGCGCTGGATTCGTGTCTGTCAGGAGCCCACGTTCACGCGGCGCTTTTTATCCTCCTGCTTCATCACACACTATTACAAGAAGAAAATATTTAGTGTCTCAGCGGAGCATCATTAACGCAGCTTCCGTTCAGTGAAGTTACTAAATCTGCGCTCGAAGCTCCTGAGCTTTAACGCCTAAACTGTGTAAAATCCGGAGTGTGGATAAGGAGAGGAAGTGATGGAGCAGGAGGAACACAGAGCGTTTGGGGTAAATGAAGCTAAAATAAACAACTGCTCACATTTTAAACGTGCTTAAAGATAAAGTTCTGCTATAAAACCCACACAAGTCAGACACGACAGGTTTGGAGCTCCTGTCATAATCGTTACATCCCTCCCCCGTGTCTAGGGTTGGGGAAGGAGTGACAAGGAAAGAAAGAAAAATAATAAAAAAAGAAAAATATATATATATATAACACAGTCACATGGTATTCTTAGAAATACACACGTAAGGTTTATTTGTAGGTTCAACACACACACAAGGGAAGCTTCAAAGGAGCTTCAGGAGAAAACCAGGCCAAAAGAACAGACAAAGTTCTTCTGATTTGAGGAGGAGAAATTCTTAATCTTACCAAAAATAAAATTCAAATAAACAGTTTAGAGAAGAACAGGAACTAACTTTCGCAAAAACATGAAATGTAACTATAAAAGGTTAAAAAGTATGATGTGTCATTCTTAATAAATAAAAGTTGGCAAGTTGCTGTGGTATAAGAGGAATAAAACACACGTACCGTTATTGGAAAATAATCTGTTACTTACAGAATTCATTCATAAAGATGATTGATGTTTGTGAATATGAAAATATTGATTTGAGATTATATTACTATTTATTTATTATAAAAGCTACAAAGACAAGATTTAAATGTGCAGCATCAGGGGGTGTGGCCTAAAAATAATAAAGGTTATACGTTAGAAATGTTTGCGATGTTTCTAGTTCACATTTAAGTTGTAGATTTAACACGACTGTAGCTGTGTTTAGAGGCGATCACATATCGAACGTCTGGTGATGATTATTACATATTTAAATGTGTTTGTAGATAAATATGCTAATTATGAAATGTTTGTAATGTTCACGTGTTTGTAGACCTGTAACGATGTTGAATATGTATTAATTTAATTCACATTTTGGAGAAAGCAGCAGGAACGAGCCACGTTAAGAAACGTTTTTCTGAATGTAGATCGCATTTACGCTTTCGTACCAGAGACGGCGACATTCCCAAATCTTACAAGTGCTCTATAGCAATAATATATAATAATACATATAATAACAGTATAATAATAATAATATTATGCATCATTTCCCTGCTGCTGTCTCTCTCTCTCTCTCTCTCTCTCCCTCTTTCTCTCAAATGGAGATCGACATGTTTACAAAAAAACCTGTATATTAACAGAATTTTAACTGCAATGTGAATTCTCAGTAAACGTTCCAGTGTCCGTGTTCTGACTGAAAGCAGAGAGATCTTCAGATGGATGGTGTGATGAAAGGAGAACATTTCTCTGTGGTGTGTTCAGGTTTCTGGATGTGGTTGTGGTTCACCTGCAGTCTTTTGGCCAGTAATCCCGTATTTCTGCCGTCACAGCAAAACCATAATTCATACTAACAGCCTCGCTCGGCTTTTCTCCATTTTCCTTCACGCTATTGCGGCGTGACGTCTCCGTGAATAATGCAGAAATGAATAAAGTCGAAGACGCGGCTCTGGAATCCGACGGGAAAATATTTCAGCCCGCTCTCTCGGCTGGATGCGAGGGTCGTTTTATCTCGCCTCGTAACGCAGAGCTGGAGTTTTAGTGCTGACTCGGACAAACGATTTCTCACTCTGCCTACATCTCGCTCTCAGATCATGTGTTTTCACCTCTATCTCCTCCGACAGCACAGAAAAGCCGAGTTCCAGCCTCTACACACAGACGCGAAAATAAAAATCTACACTGTCTTCAAACTCCAAATGTAGTCCTTTAGTTTTCTCCCAATCCTCACACACTCCATAAAGAATCCTCACACACTCGCTAAAGAAATCCTCACACACTCGCTAAAGAATCCTCACACACTCCATAAAGAAATCCTCACACACTCGCTAAAGAATCCTCACACACTCGCTAAAGAAATCCTCACACACTCCATAAAGAAATCCTCACACACTCCATAAAGAAATCCTCACACACTCGCTAAACAAATCCTCACACACTCGCTAAAGAAATCCTCACACACTCCATAAAGAAATCCTCACACACTCGCTAAACAAATCCTCACACACTCGCTAAAGAATCCTCACACACTCGCTAAACAAATCCTCACACACTCGCTAAAGAATCCTCACACACTCGCTAAAGAATCCTCACACACTCGCTAAAGAAATCCTCACACACTCCATAAACAAATCCTCACACACTCCATAAAGAAATCCTCACACACTCGCTAAAGAATCCTCACACACTCCATAAAGAAATCCTCACACACTCCATAAAGAATCCTCACACACTCCCTAAAGAAATCCTCACACACTCCATAAAGAAATCCTCACACACTCCATAAAGAAATCCTCACACACTCCATAAAGAAATCCTCACACACTCCATAAAGAAATCCTCACACACTCCATAAAGAAATCCTCACACACTCGCTAAACAAATCCTCACACACTCGCTAAAGAAATCCTCACACACTCCATAAAGAAATCCTCACACACTCGCTAAAGAATCCTCACACACTCGCTAAAGAATCCTCACACACTCGCTAAAGAAATCCTCACACACTCCATAAACAAATCCTCACACACTCGCTAAAGAATCCTCACACACTCCATAAAGAAATCCTCACACACTCCATAAAGAATCCTCACACACTCCCTAAAGAAATCCTCACACACTCCATAAAGAAATCCTCACACACTCCATAAAGAAATCCTCACACACTCGCTAAACAAATCCTCACACACTCCATAAAGAAATCCTCACACACTCCATAAAGAAATCCTCACACACTCGCTAAACAAATCCTCACACACTCCATAAAGAAATCCTCACACACTCCATAAAGAAATCCTCACACACCCGCTAAAGAATCCTCACACACTCGCTAAAGAAATCCTCACACACTCGCTAAAGAATCCTCACACACTCGCTAAAGAATCCTCACACACTCGCTAAACAAATCCTCACACACTGTATAAAGAAATCCTCACACACTCCATAAAGAAATCCTCACACACTCCATAAAGAAATCCTCACACACTCGCTAAAGAAATCCTCACACACTGTATAAAGAAATCCTCACACACTCCATAAAGAAATCCTCACACACTCCATAAAGAAATCCTCACACACTCCATAAAGAAATCCTCACACACTCGCTAAAGAATCCTCACACACTCGCTAAAGAATCCTCACACACTCCATAAAGAAATCCTCACACACTCCATAAAGAATCCTCACACACTCCATAAAGAAATCCTCACACACCCGCTAAAGAATCCTCACACACTCGCTAAAGAATCCTCACACACTCGCTAAAGAATCCTCACACACTCGCTAAACAAATCCTCACACACTCGCTAAAGAAATCCTCACACACTCGCTAAAGAAATCCTCACACACTCCATAAAGAAATCCTCACACACTCGCTAAAGAATCCTCACACACTCCATAAAGAAATCCTCACACACTCGCTAAAGAATCCTCACACACTCCATAAAGAAATCCTCACACACTCCATAAAGAAATCCTCACACACTCCATAAAGAAATCCTTACACACTCGCTAAAGAAATCCTCACACACTGTATAAAGAAATCCTCACACACTCCATAAAGAAATCCTCACACACTCCATAAAGAAATCCTCACACACTGTATAAAGAAATCCTCACACACTCGCTAAAGAATCCTCACACACTCCATAACGAAATCCTCACACACTCCATAAAGAAATCCTCACACACTCCCTAAAGAAATCCTCACACACTCCATAAAGAATCCTCACACACTCCATAAAGAATCCTCACACACTCCCTAAAGAATCCTCACACACTCCCTAAAGAAATCCTCACACACGCCATAAAGAAATCCTCACACACTCCCTAAAGAAATCCTCACACACTCCATAAAGAAATCCTCACACACGCCCTAAAGAAATCCTCACACACTCCATAAAGAAATCCTCACACACGCCCTAAAGAAATCCTCACACACTCCCTAAAGAATCCTCACACACTCCCTAAAGAATCCTCACACACTCCATAAAGAATCCTCACACACTCCATAAAGAATCCTCACACACTCCATAAAGAATCCTCACACACTCCATAAAGAATCCTCACACACTCCCTAAAGAAATCCTCACACACTCGCTAAAGAAATCCTCACACACTCGCTAAAGAAATCCTCACACACTCGCTAAAGAAATCCTCACACACTCCATAAAGAAATCCTCACACACGCCCTAAAGAAATCCTCACACACTCCATAAAGAATCCTCACACACTCCATAAAGAAATCCTCACACACTCCCTAAAGAAATCCTCACACACTCCCTAAAGAAATCCTCACACACTCCATAAAGAATCCTCACACACTCCACAAAGAAATCCTCACACACTCGCTAAAGAAACCTCACACACTCCACAAAGAAATCCTCACACACTCCATAAAGAATCCTCACACACTCGCTAAACAAATCCTCACACACTCGCTAAAGAAATCCTCACACACTCCATAAAGAATCCTCACACACTCACTAAAGAATCCTCACACACTCGCTAAAGAAATCCTCACACACTCGCTAAAGAAATCCTCACACACTCGCTAAAGAAATCCTCACACACTCCATAAAGAAATCCTCACACACTCCATAAAGAAATCCTCACACACTCCATAAAGAAATCCTCACACACTCGCTAAAGAAATCCTCACACACTCGCTAAACAAATCCTCACACACTCCATAAAGAAATCCTCACACACTCCATAAAGAAATCCTCACACACTCGCTAAAGAATCCTCACACACTCCCTAAAGAAATCCTCACACACTCGCTAAAGAAATCCTCACACACTCGCTAAACAAATCCTCACACTCGCTAAACAAATCCTCACACACTCCATAAAGAATCCTCACACACTCGCTAAACAAATCCTCACACACTCGCTAAACAAATCGTCACACACTCGCTAAAGAATCCTCATACACTCGCTAAAGAATCCTCACACACTCGCTAAAGAATCCTCACACACTCCATAAAGAAATCCTCACACACTCCATAAAAAATCCTCACACACTCCATAAAGAAATCCTCACACACTCCATAAAGAATCCTCACACACTCCATAAAGAATCCTCACACACTCGCTAAAGAAATCCTCACACACTCGCTAAAGAATCCTCACACACTCCATAAAGAAATCCTCACACACTCCATAAAGAAATCCTCACACACGCCCTAAAGAATCCTCACACACTCGCTAAAGAATCCTCACACACTCCATAAAGAATCCTCACACACTCCATAAAGAATCCTCACACACTCGCTAAAGAAATCCTCACACACTCGCTAAAGAATCCTCACACACTCCATAAAGAAATCCTCACACACTCCATAAAGAAATCCTCACACACTCCATAAAGAAATCCTCACACACTCCATAAAGAATCCTCACACACTCCATAAAGAAATCCTCACACACTCCATAAAGAAATCCTCACACACGCCCTAAAGAATCCTCACACACTCGCTAAAGAATCCTCACACACTCGCTAAACAAATCCTCACACACTCGCTAAAGAAATCCTCACACACTCGCTAAACAAATCCTCACACACTCGCTAAACAAATCCTCACACACTCCATAAAGAAATCCTCACACACTCCATAAAGAATCCTCACACACTCCATAAACAAATCCTCACACACTCGCTAAACAAATCCTCACACACTCGCTAAAGAAATCCTCACACACTCCATAAAGAAATCCTCACACACTCGCTAAAGAAATCCTCACACACTCGCTAAAGAATCCTCACACACTCCATAAACAAATCCTCACACACTCGCTAAACAAATCCTCACACACTCCCTAAAGAATCCTCACACACTCCATAAAGAAATCCTCACACACTCGCTAAAGAAATCCTCACACACTCCCTAAAGAAATCCTCACACACTCCATAAAGAAATCCTCACACACTCCATAAAGAAATCCTCACACACTCCATAAAGAAATCCTCACACACTCCCTAAAGAAATCCTCACACACTCCATAAAGAAATCCTCACACACTCCATAAAGAAATCCTCACACACTCCATAAAGAAATCCTCACACACTCCATAAAGAAATCCTCACACACTCCATAAAGAAATCCTCACACACTCCATAAAGAATCCTCACACACTCCATAAAGAAATCCTCACACACTCGCTAAAGAAATCCTCACACACTCGCTAAAGAAATCCTCACACACTCCATAAAGAAATCCTCACACACTCCATAAAGAAATCCTCACACACTCCATAAAGAAATCCTCACACACTCCATAAAGAATCCTCACACACTCGCTAAAGAAATCCTCACACACTCCATAAAGAATCCTCACACACTCCATAAAGAAATCCTCACACACTCCATAAAGAAATCCTCACACACTCCATAAAGAAATCCTCACACACTCCATAAAGAAATCCTCACACACTCCATAAAGAAATCCTCACACACTCCATAAAGAATCCTCACACACTCCATAAAGAAATCCTCACACACTCGCTAAAGAAATCCTCACACACTCGCTAAAGAAATCCTCACACACTCCATAAAGAAATCCTCACACACTCCATAAAGAAATCCTCACACACTCCATAAAGAAATCCTCACACACTCCATAAAGAATCCTCACACACTCGCTAAAGAAATCCTCACACACTCCATAAAGAATCCTCACACACTCCATAAAGAAATCCTCACACACTCCATAAAGAGAAATGACATAGCCAACATACGTTTCATGTTCTTCTCAGGAATAGAAAACGTTCTCTGCGTCGCCCTAAAACTTTGACTTTTCTGAACTTTCTGAAGTATAAAAATCATTCGGTTATCACAGACCCTTGCCTTCTGCATATAACGATATTTACATTTGTGATATTTCGATAATTTTGATATATTGTGCAGCTCTAGTAGGTCACATGACCATAACACATACTTGTAGCTGTGCTAGGAAATAAATAACGTCGCTAAAACCCGCGGAAGCGTGTTCTCTGACTTGCCCTTTTAACCTCATCTAGATTTTATTGTTCCGCATTATAAGCTGTTTGGTTTCAGCGAGAGACGATAGAAAGGAAAAAGAGAAAAGAGAAAAGAGCGAGCGCTTCGTCTTTATACTGAAGAAAACAAGCAAAACCCTGTTTTCCCACAGGATATAACGCAATCTTTACTGACATTAAAGCTGAAAAAATAAATATTTTACTAGTTTAATAGTTTAATAATTCTTCATGTGAATTAGTATTCATGTCTGGAAAATGAATCCCGTCTGAATAGGGCTCCAGTTAATAGGAGGCAGATGTTAATATTTTATAAAATAGCAGAATAAATTTGTATTAAATTTAATTACACAAATTAAAAGTGAACTTTATGATCATTTGAATCCGCTTTTATGTACAATCTCCGCCTTCAGATGCTAGGCCACGCCCCTTACCTGAACCAAAGACACACACTTCACACAACAATCGACTGCACGTGGACATTTCATTTCCTCTCAGACTTTATACTTTTATGGATTGAATGCGATTAGCTGATCGGACATCGTTCCTGACGTTTATAAAGCTCAGTTTATAAAGTTTTGGCCACAAAAAAAAAAAAAAAGGTCTGACATTTTCTCCTCTGCCCTTTCCGAAAGTCGTCTCTGACAGCGCCATTATTCAGCCGCGGTCTTTAAAGACACCCGCGAGAGACAGTAGGTGTCCTCTCTCGATGCTTTATCTGTGAAAAACGAGCAGGAAGAAAAGACTAATTAACCTTAAAAAAATGTCCAACTGCAAGCTTTTATTTCATTCCGGGAGTAATATCACACTCTCTACGCCGTTAGCAAGCCAGAGCGTGGGCTAGGACTGCGCTGATCTTAAACTTCAACATCGCGGTTTACGACATCATCACGATTTCTTTTTAAAGGAAATAATCACACTTCTGGCTTCACCAGATCACATACTCCATGGACAGCTGTCCACATTGCTCCATCTGCGCTAACAGTTAGCATCGTATTTTAACATTTTACTTACTGATTTGTCCAACGAGCATCTTAGTGGATCCTAAATGCTTAGCTAGCTAGCTACCTATACACTTAGCATGCACTATTCTGTAGACCTATTTAGTATAGTTTAGTTCATAATATAAATGTTTTTTTTACATTTTGTGATTTAGCTACAACCAGGAAAGCTTTGATGTCGATGCTAATGCTTAGCTAGCTTGCTAACAAAATACAATTTAGCATTCTAAAAAGCAAACCTCACTACTAGTTAGTGATTGACTAGTTAGTGTGGTTTAGTATATCAAGTGTAATGTAAATATATTATTTTATCGTTTTTGGATTTAGCCACAACGGGAAAAGCTTCTTCACGGATGCTACCTGTACACACGTAGCTAGCTACCTAACTAATTAGCTTAAAAGGCTACAAAGCTAAATACAGTGTAGTTTCCTGTCTAAAAAGTTATCTGTCTTAAAGTAGTGCACTATTTTGACTAGAAGGTGACTATATGGCGCACAGGGCAGCAAGTATCAGGTGTTAGATGTTAAACATCCGTGTGTTAGCATATGAGGAAAATCATTAGCATTAGAACTAGTTAACTAGCTAAATAAATAGCTAGCATACTAAAAAGCATGTGCACTATTCTGATGAACTATTTAGTGTGGTTTAGTGTATAAAGTGTAATGTAAACATATTAGAATGTACATAATGTAATTGTGTTAAAATACCATAAATGTTATTTTATGGTTTGGGACGCAGCCACTACTGGGAAAGCTACTCTGTGGATGCTAGCTAGCTAATTAGTTAGCTTAGAAAGTTAGAACGCTAACAACAAACTAAAAAGTATGCTCCTAATGTAGTACACTACTTTGTTGGTCTATTTCATATTATTTAGTTCAGGAAGCGTAATGTAAACATTATTAATACGACTCGGGATGTAAACATAGCCGTATAAAACGGTTATGGACGCTAAATGTTTAGCTACCTAGCTGAGGTTTCTTGCTAACCAGCGCGCTCCTGCTGTGGCTCACTCTTCAGGCTCATTATTTAGCACACTAGAAGGTGAGTCCTCCCTACACAGTGAACATCGGGCGATGTTAAAAGCACGTCCGCGTGTTAGCGTTTGAGGAAAAAAGATTATGAGCTGGATTTGAGTCACAATCTGAGATTTCTCACAGAGCCTCGGTGATAAACGACGCATCTGTGAATAATACGCATCATCTGAGGGAAACGTTAATGAAAGAAAAAACAGGTCCCGATAGCGCTCTCGCACTTCTGAACCCGACTGTGACGGTAAGTTATTCGGTATCGATCTCCCCCGAGCGCGAATCATCACCTGGTGTTTTCCTCTTTGTTTTATTCTTCCTCGTCACGGCAGGACGTGAGCGCGAGGCCCAGACGCGGGCGAGTGTGTGTGCTTTACGCGCGTCGGGAGCGATGGTACGCTCGATACCACAGTAAATATCTAATACCTAGAGTCCAATTATACGAGGAGGAAGAAAAATCGTCCAGAAAAGAGATTTAATAAAGTCCCACATGACAGATCTTTTCTCTACTTATCGTCTCTGTCTGAGAAAGAAGAAAAAAAAACAGTGACTGAGACTTTTTTCAGTCAGAGTCAAAATAAATAATAAAAAAGGGTTTTATCCGTGTGTTTGCTAACGCGGTTAGCGTGAAAGATTAGCGTGACTAGCATTTTCATAATTTTTTTACTCACAGTGTCTGAAAGGCGTTTAGTTTGGAGTTGATTATTTTCCTCAAACAGCATGTTGATGTAGCTAGCAAGTGTTTTATTCCTTTTATACCACAGAAATCTGTTAACAACCGCAGCTTGTTACGCATTTTACCGAGAAACCGCAAAGAAGCGTAAACTCCTCTGTCCTGAAGATGTCGCAAAACTTAAAGTTACAGCTTTACCTCTGACTGTTACAAAGCGCTGACACTGGAGACTCCTTCCATCAGTGTTACAGAACACTTCACCCTGTCAGTCATTACGCACGTTTAAATATATAACCTGTTTATCATCAGTGGAGCGTCTGCTGTACACGTCTCTGTGAAAAAGCTGTTGCTATAGAAACGATAACGTATCAGAACATTAACATAAACCTGCGCTACTGTCGGAGCTGCTGCTCTAGAAAATTAATCAACACCTTCTGACCAATCAGAGTCCAGAACTCAACAACATGTTGCATATGATGAAATGACAATATTATGTCATATCATTAAACCCTGATGTTTGGTTTTGAATTAAACTTTTTATATTTATTTAACCAATCACAACCCTCTCTGCTCACAGGTCTCCTCTGATTGGCTGCTGGCAGTTGAATATTAGTGATGTAATAAAATTATATTAAATGATTATGTGATTATCATCCAGGATCCATGATGCAGTTTATCAAAAAATATAATACAAGAGTATAAAAAATTCGGATTTGTTCACACTCAGGCTCTGTGTGATCCGAATCAATCGTACGATTTATTAAATCAGCCAATCAGATCGGCCGCGTGGACGCTGGAGTTCTGCCCTCAGCTCGCTCGAGGCTTTTATTCAAGATTTTATTCCCTCGTTCCTCGTTATTAATTCGGCTCGGGGCGACGCTGACAGCACGGGGAACGGGGACAAGAGCAACGAGCTGCGACCTCGAAATCCATCAGAGTGACCAACACACAGGACGTGACCTCTGACCTTTCACCTCATCCTCGCAGGTGAGATCAATGCATCATCAGGACACACACACACACTCTCTCTCACACACACACACACACACACACACACACACACACAAGCGAGCTAATCCTCATCCTCTGATGAATCATTCAGAGCAAAACACACCGTCCGAACACTAAGCTTTCGGTTAAATGATTTATATAAAGGTGAAATAAAAATGAAAAAATAAAAATAAAACCTGAAGTGTTCATTAATCAACTAAAAAAAAACCACTGATATTTATTTTATTTATTTATCTATTTATTTACTAATATTTCATTTCAGAGAGAGTGTATGAGTTTTTCCTCTCATCACATTACTGAAGCATCTTAATAAACAGAATCAATTAATATGCAAATGAATAAATACAGCAATTAATTAATTACCATTCAATTACCTAATTATTTACTTAATTACATAATGACTTAATTACTTAATTAATTAATGTATTTGGTGATGCTTTTTGTTTTCCTTTCTTACTTAATAAAAAAAGGATAAATTTGTTTATTTTAGTGAAAATGTTGTAGCTTGATATTTCGTCTTTACAGTAAAGAATTCAGTTGTTCTGCAGTGAGGGAGCGCTAACGGATATAAACACACTCATCTCAGCACAGCTGCGTGTGTGTGTAGAGGTGTGTGTGTGTATAGGTGTAGATCTGTGTGCGTGTGTGTGTGTGTGTGTGTGTGTGTGTGTATAGGTGTAGGTGTGTGTGTGTGTGTGTGTATAGGTGTGTGTGTGTGTGTATAGGTGTAGATGTGTGTGTGTGTGTGTGTGTGTATAGGTGTGTGTGTGTGTGTATAGGTGTAGATGTGTGTGTGTGTGTGTGTGTATAGGTGTGTGTGTGTGTGTGTGTGTGTTTGTGTAGGTGTGGATGTGTGTGTGTGTGTGTGTGTGTATAGGTGTGTGTGTGTGTGTGTATAGGTGTAGATGTGTGTGTGCGTGTGTGTGTGTGTGCGTGTGTGTGTATAGGTGTAGGTGTGTGTGTGTGTGTGTGTATAGGTGTAGATGTGTGTGTGTGTGTGTGTGTGTGTATAGGTGTGTGTGTGTGTGTATAGGTGTAGATGTGTGTGTGTGTGTGTGTGTATAGGTGTAGGTGTGTGTGTATAGGTGTGTGTGTGTGTGTGTGTGTTTGTGTAGGTGTAGATGTGTGTGTGTGTGTGTGTGTGTATAGGTGTGTGTGTGTGTGTGTATAGGTGTAGATGTGTGTGTGCGTGTGTGTGTGTGTGCGTGTGTGTGTATAGGTGTAGGTGTATGTGTGTATAGGTGTAGGTGTGTGTGTGTGCGTGTGTGTGTGTGTGTGTGTGTGTATAGGTGTAGGTGTGTGTGTGTGTATAGGTGTAGGTGTGTGTGTGTGTGTGTGTGTGTGTGTGTGTGTGTATAGGTGTGTGTGTGTGTGTGTGTGTGTGTGTGTTTTCTGTCCCTCGGCTGAATTCTGCTTCAGGAGGAAGTGATGTCGTTACTGTAATGTTTATGTGAAATCCCGGTCTGTCGTCTCTCGGTCTCAGTAGAAACGCTCCTGCCGGAGTCGCAGCTCTGACGGCTCTCCCACGTGGACGAGAGTGAAAATAGGACCTGAGGCGTCACTACAATAACACATTTATTTATTTTTTGTCCTTTTTAATGCGCGCTGTCATGTCAGATTCAGCAGAGAAACTGAGCCGAGTGCGCCAAGTTCCATGTTTGGAAAAAAAAATATTTTAAATAAAATAATAAAAGAGAGAAAAATGACTGTTGTTCCATTTTTAGAAGAAAATGTAAAATGCTGCTATCGTATTGGAAAAGAAAAGTGGTATCTTGCCATCTCTGATATTTACTTAAGGACAATCTTTTGTCATTTTTTTCACCTGACATGAAAATAAGTTAGCTAGCTAGCTAAAACCTGCGATGTTAATCAGAGCTAACTGGAAGATGTTAGCACTGAGGCTGAGTCTGCTGCATCGAGTCCAGACGTCACAGTTTGGGTTTCTCTGATTCTCTACTCTGTTTCATAGCAAAACTCTTTGTGTTTTTTATAGTTTGGATGTCTGTGTGTATCAGGGATGGACTTTAATAATGGATTTTACCCATGATGCCTCTGCGTGTGTGTGTGTTTGTGTGTGTGTGTGTTTTCAGCCTGGTCTTGGACTCAGACTCTGCTTCAGCTTTTTTTTTTTCTTTTCATCTACATCCTGCTTCTTCTGAGTCTCTTTCTCTAAACCAAACCTCACAGATGGACTGAAAAACAGGAAATCCTCAAAGCCGAGAAGACGAGCCTCCATCTGTGAAGCGCAAACTGATGAATTATACAAATGAGGCAAATTTAATCGCTTTCTAACGTCACGGTCTGACCCCAGTCACGATTACAGACGAAAATCAAACAGCGATTAAATGACAGTATGCTGTGAAAGTGATATGGTTAAAAAAAAACTGGATACGAAATCATTTATTCATAAATCGTTTCCATATAAGGACGTGCTCTAACGCCTCTAACGCGAACCTCGACTGATCTTCAGATCGTATTAGTGTGTAGACGTTCCTGCGATGTTATATACAGATTACACTGTCACGCATATTTATATCAGTTACACACCAATTTACAAAACATTTTCTCTTCATTCCACAATAAATCTATACATCAAGACACATAAGACTAACCACTCCATTAGAACAAAAGTAATGGCACCCTATAACAGTATTAGGCGTTAATACTGAAGCGCTGCAGTGGCTGAGCTGCATTATTGGAAGATTTACGCACCCTGTTCTTTCACCTTTTAGTCGCCTTGTGGTTCTTTCACCTTTGCTCTTTCACCTTTTAGTCACCATTTTGTTGTTTTCAACTCTCCTTGCCTTTTATGGAGGTTTGTGGGCGTGGCTAAATGTAAATGAGCTGCGAATGTGCGGGGAAATTTACAGCTGATTGTTGTTTATCACCATAAAATCGGTGAAGTTCTAAACCTGGTGGGAATTTTCAGTTCGGCTTGGGCACTAAAATATTCACACACTATATAACTGTAAATAAATAATAAATAACTATAAGTAAATAAATAAATCATATACATCAGGAAGTCTCTTTATCTCTGTCTCTCTCTCCAGTAAAGCGCTGCCTGTGTTGGTGTTTGATCATCGCTGAGCGAGGCCGAGTGGACGGCGCTGGACTGAGTGACGGTGTTTCAGGAATCGTCCGTGTGTCCTGCACTGATGGAGTCGGAGGAGGAGGAGGAGGAAGAGGAGGAGGAAGAGGAGGAGGATAAAGGACGAGGTCAGCAGGGTCACTCTCAGTCCAGACGCTGATCTCCTCCACTTTTGTTCAGTGTAATGAGTTTTGTCACAGCGTTTTATTCGATCAGACGGCGGAAACGTCCCGAATCACACACAGGAATACAAATCAGATCAAGTTCCTCACACAGATCAAACACTCCAGCAGTTTCAAAGTTTTAGACCTGACTTTTAAATCAAAGTAATTATTATAACTACACTAACGTTACCTGTAGAGAATCTAGAGCACATTACATTGTTTATTCCTTCTGCTTATTTCTTTATTTGTTTACTTGTTTGTTTATTTATTATACAACTACAGTAATTTCAACATGTTGTATATAACTGAATTATTTTTATGTTTCATACCAAATGTTCTTTTTGTTACACCTATTAAATTAGTTATTATTATTATTATTATTAGTTGTTGTTAAATAATCATGCTCATTTGCATAGTGAAACTTGCAAACACTCTCCAGTTTCCCATCATGCACTGTTCTTTGTTTATGTGCACTTCCTTTTGTTGTTTATTTGTTTGTTTGTTTTTGCCAGAGAAATCAAATAGGATTTGAGGGTCTTGTTTACACACATCTTACTGTGAAGATAAAATGCCAAACACACACACACTCATACACACCACACACACACACAAACACACACACAGAATCACACCATCACATATTCACACTCACACACACACACACACACACACACACACACACACACACTCATACACACCACACACACACAGAATCACACCATCACATATTCACACACACACATACACACACACACACACACTCATACACACCACACACACACAGAATCACACCATCACATATTCACACACACACACACACACACACACACACACACACACACACACAGAATCAGATTACAACTACAAATAAACACAGAAGATTTTCCACCTTAATGAGAGAATTTTTGAATTTTTCAAATCTGATTAAATTCCAATTCAAAGCATCAAAGTTCAGAGCAGATCAGACCAAAACCTGATCAATGTCTTGAGGGGGGATGATGGGGGGATGGAGGGATGATGGAGGGATGATGGGGGTGATGGAGGGATGATGGGGGTGATGGAGGGATGATGGGGGGATGATGGAGTGATGATGATGATGATGGAGGGATGATGGGGGGATGATGGAGGGATAATGGGGGGATGATGGAGGGATGATGGAGGATCACGGAGGGATAATGGGGGGATAATGGGGGGGATGATGGAGGGATGATGGGGGTGATAGAGGGATGATGGAGGGATGATGGGGTGATGGAGGGATAATGGGGGGATAATGGGGGGGATGATGGAGGGATGATGGGGGTGATAGAGGGATGATGGAGGGATGATGGGGTGATGGAGGGATGAAGGGGGTGATAGAGGGATGATGGGGGTGATAGAGGGATGATGGGGGTGATAGAGGGATGATGGGGTGATGGAGGGATGATGGGGTGATGGAGGGATGATGGGGGGATAATGGGGGGGATGATGGAGGGATGATGGGGGTGATAGAGGGATGATGGAGGGATGATGGGGTGATGGAGGGATGATGGGGGTGATAGAGGGATGATGGGGGTGATAGAGGGATGATGGGGATGATAGAGGGATGATGGGGGTGATGGAGGGATGATGGGGGATGATGGAGGGATGATGGAGGGATGATGGAGGGATGATGGAGGGATGATGGAGGGATGATAAAACAAAAATCACACAAAGAATCAAATAAATCAGTAAAGAGTAAAAAGCGCAGCGGTAAAGCCTCTCTGCCCTTCAGAAATAAAATCTAATTAAGGAGGAGATTTATGAGACAGAGTGTGTGCGTGTGTGTGAGTGTATGTGAGAGTGTGTGTGTGACTGTGTGTGTGTGTGAGTGTGTGTGTGTGAGTGTATGTGAGAGTGTGTGTGTGACTGTGTGTGTGTGTGAGTGTGTGTGTGTGTGTGTGTATGTGAGAGTGTGTGTGACTGTGTGTGTGTGTGAGTGTGTGTGTGTATGAGTGTGTGTGTGAGTGTGTGTGTGTGTGTGTGTTTGATGCTGAGATGATTTCCTGATTTCAGATGAGCGTTGCGGTCCTTCAGGCTTTTCCAATTTACACTTCAAACCTGAGAAGTCGCTCTTAACGTGCGTGTGTGTGTGTGTGTGTGCGTGTGTGTGCGTGTGTGTGTGTGTTGGCCCAGTAGTACACAGCGGAAATGTGCTAGAGTGCTCGCAACTCCTTAAAAACCAACATTATCACCTTTTCAGACGTCTGTGATTTCCCATCATGCCCCTGTAGAGTCGTTCTTCATCACACCAGCTGCTTATTTTATGCAAATTTCAACAAAATGTAAAAGAAATGATGTAAAATGAAGAGTTTGTCTTCGTCTGAGGTCTAAAGGTTCTCAATGTTGACATGAACCACATGGCACGCGTCGAATATTTAATTAGATTTATATCGTTATCAGGAAAAATCCTCGTTTCTGATTGGCTGAGAGGCGACACCTTTAACGAAGTTAATTACAGCGTGATTTTATTCCTGAGTGACGTTTTTTAGTAAAACGCAACACATCTGAGGGAAACACTGATGTACGTGCTAGCTAGTCATTAGCCATGTTATGCTTGGCGTCCATATTTCCCAGTTGCCTAGCAACACGCCTAGTGTACAGACTGATTGTAACCATGACAACAAGAGTTTGCTTTCCACACACTCCATTTATTTACCCGTAGTACATATTTTCTTTCTGCGCAATCAAAAATATTAATTTTAATATAGAGTTTGTAAAAACATTCAAGACGTAACCATAGCAACATTCGTATAATGTTTCCGCCTCACTCACCGCCGTCGTGCTCCGCTTTGCCGTCGTTCTCCGTGTCCGTGAGCGTCAGAGCCGAGTTGGACAGACTGGACATTCGAGATTCACGTCCATGCGCTTTAACCCCCCTGTCCCACAGACGAATGGCGCAGTCCGGAGAGATCGACACGCCCCCCGTGTTCTGGATGCGATGGTCCAGTCCGGTTTCAGCACAAAAGCTCAGACCGCGGCGAGGAGCTGCAGCGCAAATCCCCAGCTGATGCAGCGACAAAGACTGAGCTGAAAAATACATCACATCATAAATCTTTTATTCACTAAATGTATAAAAAATCATTATTTCATTATTATCAGGTCCAATTTACATCCAAAACAGCTTTATTTATTAATATATTCTTCACATTAGTCACAATTCTTACTTCCTTTTCTTAATTAATTAGACTCACACGTAATATTTCTGAATTCAGGAATTAAATAATGTTTTAAATATATAAATATATACACACTCACACACACACACATATATATAAATCTATTACTACTGTTACATTACAGACGAATTATTTAAAAAAGACATTTTTAATACAGTAAAATTCACATATGTAGATTTTATATTGTTTTGCAAAGTACATGAGTGTTTGGTTAAAAAAGAAAAGCTACAGTGATGTGCAAATTTATTTATTTCTGCATTTGTTTGTTTGTTTGTGTTTATATTTAACATTTAAAAAGAGATGGTTAAGTAACATGATACAGTCTCTGCTGCTCATTTGGTTTCTGTTTATTTAAAAAAACACGATGTGAAAATTAAATTTTAATTGTAATTATATTGCATTGATTTCACAATTACATAAACATCTCTCTCTCTCTCTCTCTCTCTCTCTCTCTCTCTGTCTAATCAAGCTGATGCACCAATCAGAAACAGACCTTGTGAAAGCCCCGCCCCCTTACTCTGATTGGCAGAAGTGACAGTTTATATTATAAGATGCAATCAGTAAAATATTAAGACTATAATTAATTTCATTATCATTACTATTATTATTATTATTATTATTATTATTATTATTATTATTACAGTCTGAAAATTTACATGATATATTTCTCCACTTCTTTTGTTCTTTGGTTTATTGTTATTTGTAGTATTTATAGTTTCTGTCTTTATGGTGTATTTATTAGTATTTTAGTTGAAAGCGTGCTCAGACCTGTCGTGTATTTGCTCAGCATCTCTCCCGAGTTTATATCCACCACGTGATGATTCTCAAAGGCCTTCAGTGTATCGCTCGAGCTGTACACCTTCCTCCCGAGTCTCTCCATCCCTCCGTCCTCTTCCTCCTCTTCTCTCTCTCCTCCTCTCCCTTGTTCCATCCGCTCTCTGAGGGAAGAGTGCAGCCGTCGCTCGTTCACCTCCATGATCCCTTCATGCTGCAACTCGTCTCTTTTCCTCCACTGCGTCTCTCCGTCTGCTCGCCTTTTCTTCCACTCGTCCTCCACCTGCTCGTGGAAAGAACACGGAGAAGGAGTGAAAAAAATGTCCCAGAGGTTACTTCAACAGAGAGAGGAGAATAAGAAGCGAGGAAAGAATGAAAAACATGGGGAAATTTTAAAAAGATGAGCGGAAAAAAAAAGCCAAAATATACGAGAAGACAAAGAAAATGAGCGAGTGACGGAGATGGTGGGAGGAACAAAAAGAGTGAGAGAGACAGAAGAATGAAGACACTAGAACCAAATACAAGAAAAAATTGATGTAGGGTGAGAAGAGAAAGAAGAGAAATAATTTGCTAAAAAAAGAGAGAAAGGAAGAATGATTAAAGCATCTGTGAACTTTGTCATAAACTTCTGTCTGAACCGATTTACTCTCAGCCTCACAGAACACAAACCAGAGATAAAAATAAAAAGGAAATAATGATGAACAATGTGAGGAGAAAGAGAAAGAGAAAGGAGGAGAGGAGAATAATAATCAGGTAAAGAACCAAGCAGAGCAAAGCAGAGGAGAGAAAATAAAAGAGAGAGAGAGAGAGAGAGAGAGAGAGAGGGAGAGAGAAGGAGAGAGAGGGAGAGAGAGAGAGAGGGAGAGAGAGAGAGAGAGAGGGAGAGAGACCTCCACTACTAAAAAATAGAAGGAGAAGAAGGACAAGAACCAAAACAATAAAATTGAGATAAAATTACAGAAAATGACAGGACAGTAAGTTGCCATCAAGAATACAGACTGACTTACTCTATCTATCTATCCATCTATCTATCTATCTATCTGTCTGTCTGTTCATCTCTCTGTCAGTCTCTCTCTCTCTCTGTCTTTCTATCTCTCCGTCTGTCTGTCTCTCTCTCTATCTGTCTGTTTGTCTCTGTGTATCTATCTATCTATCTATCTATCTATCTATCTATCTATCTGTCTGGCTAACTGTATCTCTGTCTATCTATATCCATCTATCCATCTTTTTGTCTCTCTTCCTGTCTTTCCTGCTTTTCAATATCTTCTTTTCACTGTGTTAGTATCACTGCCTGTCTGTCTGTCTGTCTCTCTCTCTCTCTCTCTCTCTCGCTCTCTCTCTCTGTTTACACACTATTGCTGTTATAATTTGTACGTGTTGGCTGTTTTGGGTTTTTGAGTTCACACTCAGATTCCCTCCTGCTTTAAATTCACAATTTGACACTAGTGCACTATGTGAAGTGCGCACTCCTGAGTGAGGGCGTGTCCCATTACACCCTCACTTCAGTCTCTTTAGATTTTACACCAACACCACTGCAACGTTTATATTAAAATATCATCCAAATTTCTCTTCAGTCCGCACGGACACACACACACACACACACACACACACACACTCCAAACTCCCTCCCGAATAAACTAAATAAACTACTGTTCTGCTGTTACTCACACGGCTTCCTCACTCCAGCTTTAATCACTTTAATTAATTTCATATTCTGATATATATCATGTAAAATACAGTTCGGCGTTTAACATTCAGACAGAAAAAAACACAATTGTTAATGAACTACTTTTATATTTTTAATATTTTTAAATGTGGGGGTGTCATTTAGTCCATATATGGAAACATGGGTGTGTCATTATGTCTATATATGGAAATATGGTGTGCTGATTAAGACCATGTTTAAATTCCATATATGGAAATGTGGGTGTGTCATTGAGTCCATATAAGAGAACATCAGTCATCATTCCATTGAGTCAATATGGAAATGTGGGCAGGTCAACGAGTCCATATATGGAAATGTGGGCAGGTCAACGAGTCCATATATGGAAATGTGGGCAGGTCAACGAGTCCATATATGGAAATGTGGGCAGGTCAACGAGTCCATATATGGAAATGTGGGCATGACATTCACTCCATATATGGAAGTAAAGGTGTATCATTTAGTCCATTCATGGAAATATGGTTGTGTGTCTGACTCAATATATGGAAATGTCGGAGTGTCAGCAAGCCCATATATGGAGAGTGGGCGTGTCCTTATGGTCATATATGGAAATAATGGAATGTCAAAGAAATTTACTACGTTTAAGTCATTATTTTTAGGCCACGGATTTTTGTCTGTATTTTATATTTAATTCAATTTAGATTTAATTAGAAAATTTTAAAGTTGTAGAAATATGTGAAAATGAACTGGCATGAAAATAAAAATGACACGCTTTTATTCAGAAGCGTTTCTCTAAAATAAATTCAGCAAGCGGGCGCAGTTTAGCCGAAGCGTTTAGGAGACGTGTGTGATAATAGACTCGTGACTTTTCAGGTTAAACGCATCCTCGAGGGAAACGTAGCCGTGATCAAAAGATCCCCATAATCACAGAACCGGCCTCGTTTCATTTCCACGCCTGGGTTCCCCCTCCCGCCCCAATGCATTGTGGGTCATTGTTTTTTTGCCGAGTCGCTGTTTTTCCCATGGCATTGTGGGTAAAGGGCCACCTGGGTGTGATGTGTTCAGTGGAGCGCTGAACATTAGCGTGATTTATACACTTCTCCCGCGTCTGTCCTCATTTCACACGGCTTTAAAAACCACTCCGTCCTTTTCAGTGGAGTCGTCAGGAGGGAAATGAATCACGCCGCTCAGGTCTCGGGGTTTTTATGAACAGATGATACACACTTTAGGGCTTTAGCAAAGTCAGAGTGGTGCTTCAGGTTGATGGAGTTTTCCCACCTGACACTGATCCTCAGAGTCCACTAAAGTACAAAATCCGACATCGTACACACAATCCATAGCAATTTACATTGTACGTGGTTTTTTCCATATATGGAAATGTGGGAGTGTCCTTGATTCCATATGGAGAAATGGGAGGGTCCCTGAATACATATACGGACATGTGAGTGTGTTCTGGAGTCCGTACGTAGAAATTTGCTCTTGAGTCCATACAAAAAGTGCGGGAGTGTGTTTAACTCCATATATGGAAATGTGGAAATATCCTTAAATCCATATATGAAAATGTGGGTGTGTCTTTGAGTCCATATATAGAAATGTGGAATGGTCACTGAATCCATATATGGAAATGTCTGAGTGTCTGAGGCCATATATGGAAATGTGGGAGTGTCCTTGATTCCATATGGAAATCTGGGAGTGTCTGAGTCCATATATGGAAATGTCTGAGTGTCTGGAAGTCCATATATGGAAATGTGGGCGTGGCTGTAAGACCACATATGGAAATGTTGGTGTACTCAAGATACCGTATATGGAAATGTGTAAGTATCCAAGTCTACATATAGAAATATATAAGAGTCTGAGTCCATATATGGAAATGTGGGAGTGTCTAAAAGTCCATATAAGGAAATGTAGGCATATAGTTCAGTTCACATATAATTTTTTTCTATATAAAAGTATAACTATGTGATTTTCTGCACTGATGCCAAATTATTAAAGAGAGAATATTATTGATTATTTTTTTCTGTTACTATATCACCTTACGTTAGCCAGTTTGCTCTTCACTATAATAGAGCTTTATATTTACAATTATTAGACTAAAAGACTAAAAAAAACCTAAAAAAATAAAAAACTAAAAACTGTGTTTTTTTTTAATCTTTGTTAGTTTCCATGGTTACATTTAGCTAGTTATTACAGTACAATCTGCTAGTTTATGAAGATTAAGGATGACTGTGAGTTGAAACTGCAATGTTAGCTGACATTTTAATATCACCATTTGCTAACTAGTAAACATGTAAATGTAATTTATTAAAAATTATATTAAAAGATGATTCACTTTGATCAGAAATGTACAGAATTAATACACGACCTGATTAAATGACAGAAAGATACAGCGAAAGAAAGGAATAGTGCAGGTCTGAATGGTTTTACGGTGAGTAAAAAAGGAATTATAGCGGTAATAAAACGTGTGTGTGTGTGTGTGTGTGTGTGTGTGTGTGTGTGCGTGTGCGTGTGTGTGTGTGTGTGTGAGAGAGAGATGGAGAAGATGAGAGATGGATAGAGGGATGAGGAGGACGAGGAGGAGGAACAGAGCTTTCACTCATCATTATTTATGGAGGTAAAGGCTGGAGGTGCCGTCATAGATTCACGGCAAGGAGCAGTGCCACGGAATTACTGAAACACACACACACACACACACACACACACACACACACACACACACACTGCCCTTCACATGTGGAAGGAGATTTCCCTACACGTCTTCACTACGCCACTCTTTCTGTTTCTCCTTCATCACAGCTTTCAAAGAACATTTCAGAAATATTTTGCCAGTAATCTCTAACATTTCCACGTTTATTATTTCACTTCCTGCTCTTTTAAGATTTATTCATTAAAAACAGGGAACAATAAGATTTTAAAATAAAAGCACACACAAAACATTTCTCTCCTTCTGAAACATTTCTCCTCCTGCTGAAAGAAATGCGTTGTTTTATTTCTGCTCGTTTGAGTTCTTTGTTTATTCGGATGAAACTGTTCAAAAGTAAGACATAAGACTGATTTATTAATAAAAATCCTGAACAAAGAGACTCATTTGAGTGTATAATCTAAAATATTGCGTGTGCTTTCAGTGGAGTCTCCATTCCTAAAAGAATCATTATGTAAATCACGTCACGTGCAAAATCATCAGAGGAAATGCTGTTTAAAGTTTTCAGACTTCACACGTTACACAGTTTTTACACACAGGATAAAACGCATAAAAGATGAGTGAAATTCTTACGTTACTGAGTTCCCGAATCAAGCGGTCAGCTGAGGGAAGAGAAGTGTGTGTAATAAATAAACGTAATGTGTGTAATGTATAAAATATAAATATGTTTAATCGTGTATTTCACATATTTTTTGTGTTTGTTCTCTGTGAAGATTTCAGATCACAAAGAAACTCCCAAAAAAGCAAAACAGAAACTAAGCACACACTCACACACTCACACACTCACATGTATTAGTCCATTTTTCAAATCTAAATCAGAGGAAAATTTGATTATTTTGGTTCATTTGCTATTTAAACAAACCAAAAAGGGGGGAAAAAGATGTATGAGGTGTGTGTAGCGCTGAAAACATCCTCGTAAAACTTGTTCATTCATTATTCGACAATAGAAAGTTAAACAAAGCTTTAACAAGTGTGTGTTAATCACAAATATCACCCGAGCACAGAGAATAAATGAATGAATAAATAAATAAATACAGAAAGAAAGAGAGAAAGAAAGGAATGATTAGATAATTATATGAATAACAAATTTCAAATATTTCATGTGTCTTATCAAAAGTATACATTTTTTTTTTTTTTGTCTCCAGAACTCGTGACATTTCTGCAGCTCTGTGTTTTGACTCCGTTTAGCATTTCGCAAAAACTCTATAATTTTACTAAAAAATACTAAAAAAAAAAAAACAAACAAAAAAAAAAACCACTGCAACCTAAAACATAGGGAATGTTTGATTCACTTCCTGAAAGTGATTCGATTCAGTGATTCGAAATTTCTCACCAAAAACAAACCAAGTATTTATATATTTATATTTATTAATATTATTTATAAATATAATTAATGCATTTATATTTATTTATATTTAAACACTATTTATTAGGGATGAATCAAATTTTTGGCCTGAAATTGTTACAAATGTCACGTTCAGTTTTCAGCCTGAAAAAGAAAAATGGGTGAAAAATGTGACCAAAAAAGATTCTGTAAAATTGTCAAAACCTAACACTTTAAAAATCATTGTAATGTTGATGATGATAATGAGAAAGTGATTAAAAACACTTTTTATGCCAAACTGTTTCCGTAGCAACAGTGAAACATTTCACGCTTTCGACGAGGGAAGTTAGACACGCGATCTGTAAAAGAATTCTAACAAAAATGCGTTGTGTATTTTATCCTTTATAGCGTTTCTATTTACTGAAACTGTACATTAACGTTACCATAGCAACCAGCATCATCATCGCCAACATTAGCTAGGTTTGTTAGACATTTCAAGCTACCACATTGTCATTCTCTAATAATTTGCATATCAGATGTGATTGCTTCAACTGGGTTTATTTAGTGACATCACAAACTGAGCTCCTGCGAAGCCCCGCCTCCAAATCCGGTTTATTAACATTTATTAATCTGTCATGTAAAGTGTTTAATCATGAATTATTTAATCCGACACATTTCTGGTTCACTCCAGGACTCGAGTGAGGAAACATGACGCCTCCATCCCTCCATCTCTACATCCCTCCATCCCTCCATCCCTACATCCATCACAATATCTGGCTTTGACAGCTCTGCATAATTCATGCGCTTTGCTGCTCCATCTCTCTCTCTCTCTCTCTCTCTCTCTCTCTCTATCTATCTCTCCGTTTCTCTTGCTCTCAGAGAATGACACGACAAACGACAAAAAGAAAAAAATAAATAAAGGCACTGCAGACGTGAAACGAGGGCACGCTTCCATTAACCAACGTGAGAGCTTCGATGGTCTCCGGGGCTTGTTTTTTCAACGAGAGAGAGAGAGAAAGAGAGAGAGAGAGAGAGAGAGAGAGAGAGAGAAAGACTTTGCCATTACACAGTATTAGTGTGAATTCACGGAGCTCTAGATAATTTATGCTGATTATTATGCTTCTAAAATTATATTTAATTGCAATAATTACAATAATACATGCCTTTCATATATATTTTTTATAATTCTGCGCTACTCAGATGTCAGGATGTGACGTGTAAATGGTCACATAAATGTGGAATTGTACTTTTTATATAATTAAAATCATCAGAAATCAGTTCCGAGACGTTTGATTACTGTAGAGATTAATTATTAGAAACGCTCAGAGCTCAGCGCTGGGAAAAGAATATTAGAAATTACTTTAGGAAATGATTTTTTATTCAGAATGACATGATGATGAAACTGATTATTATTTCTAGATATATAGATACATATTCCCAACAGTAAAAAAAAAAATAAATAAGGTGTTTTTTTGCAGTGTACATTTGCAGGGATTAAACTTCCAAAAGATGAAGATAATCAATCAATCAATCAATCAATCAATCAATCAATCAATCAATCATTCAGTATAATTATGATCTAAAATAATTAAAGTAATCTAAAATAATTATGATTCCAACTGTAATAATAAGACGAATTATTCCTATAATAATGAAACTCAGAACCAACAATGATTAAAAATAGTTCCAATAAAAAGAGGAGATAACGGTGTTTATGTATAAAATGAGTAAATATAATTTTACATATATACAGTAAATATTCCTCAGGTGTGTAAATACGACGCTGATCGTCTGGTTGTGTTTTTGCATCGTGTGAAGAACTGATATAAAAGTGCAGCAGGTTTTTTTTTTTTTTGGTTCAATTTTAATCGTCCTCTCAGCTGAAAGATCTCCATCCTACAGATCTCTAATTTCCCGAACTCATTAAACAGGAGTCTGATTATCGAACCGTCCTGCTCTCCTCCTGTTCTCGCTCTGATAAAAGCTCCTCTCGAGTCGGCTCATGTTTCTGGAGGTTATGTAGGTCAGGATTATGTAAGAAACACTCGGCTCTGTCGGGCCTGACGTGAATTTTTAATTCCGCACGGCGAAAGTGCCTCCGATTTTTATAATTTAACACACGAGTGCTGGAAGATCGCAGAGAGACGCCAGACTGCAGAGTGAGGACAGGAAGTTTACTAAACTACAGCCGGAATTCCAGGGAAATCATCCGGAATTCCACGAAACCTCCACTGGAGTTTGATTTTTGGGATATATATGTATACGTTTATTAAATATATATATATGTATGTATGTATATACACGTCTTATAAAAATAAACTGTCTACATAAATATTCACTCGCTTAAAATCGACCTAATTGGGATTTTACGTCATAAATCTACACAAAAGCAGCTCATAATGCTGAAGTGAAGGAAAGTAAAATCGATTTAGTTTGCCAAATTATTAACAAATAAAAACTGTAAAAGTTGTGATTGCATGTCAGTGTGAGTCCACCTGCTCCTGCAAGAACCCAGAGTTTGCCAGAGAACACACCTAAACACACAGCTTCAAGAAGACCAAGGAGATGGAAGAAAGTTCTGGAAAAAAGCCTCAATAAGAGTGTGTTATAAAAATATATCGCAAAAATACTACAGAGTTAAATCCGTTACTAATGAATGTAAACAATACGACACAACCACGACTCCAGTCTACAAGCAGACCATCAAAATGTCAGTGAGCGAGTAATTAGGGGATTAGTCAGAGAAACCACTCAGGAACGCTGACCACGATGCTACGACCACGATGCTACGACCACGATGCTACGACCACGATGCTACCACCACCGGGCTTCACAGTGTGCATGGTGTTCTCAGTGTGATGAGAAATGATGGGTTTCTGCCAGGTGCAGCTTTTTTATGCCAGATGTTCTCTGACCTCTCTGACATCTAATCCCCTCTTTACCTGCTCACCGGTGCTTGGTGGAAGGTCTACTCTATGCAGAGCCACGTGTGTGTGTGTGTGTGTGTGTGTGTGTGTGTGTGTGCGCACCATATTCTTTTATGTTTGTTAATAATAGATTTAGACCAGAAAGGGTTAAAGGAAATTCTCTGGGTGAACAGCTGAGGCAGCTTGGGAGAGAAACACGGTCCATGGAGAATCATTCACACACACCCAGACACACACACAGACACAGACACAGATACACACCCAGACACACACACACACACACACACACACACACACAGACACAGACACACTCATGCACAGCAGGAGGGAGAGAAATTAAGGTCTATGTAGGAGGAAGATGCTACAGGGAATCAAAAAAAGTGCACTGTCTGCAGCTCAGAATCCCGAATGGAGGACATTTACAGCAAACATAAAACACACACACACACACACACACACATACATCCACACACACACACACACACACACACATCCACACACACACACACACACATCCACAGGGACTGCAGGAGGACTGAACTTCCACATCATGAACAAAGTGACAGAGTTTAGGACTCACAATGCAATGCTAACACACACTCTGTACACTAACACACACACACACACACACACACACACACACACACACACTCTGTACACTAACACACACACACTCTGTATAAGTCTATAACTGAATGTTAGATGCAGGGTTGCCAGATCATCATGACCACCATTCATTAATTTTATGTTTTTTTGTTTTGTTTGATTTCTGCCTGAATTTTTTAAGTCAGTTGGTTAAATGCAGACAAACGAATCAATTTACAGCCTCAGTGAAATTACAGACTTAACTGTTCACTGAAAATGAGTTTGCTACTCAACGTTTCTGTAAATATTATCGATTCCTGTTGATTCCTAATCAATCTCAGTGTAACTCTATTTGTTCAGTGTCACTGCGCCGAAAAAAAACAATCCGTTGCTGAAAACCTGAGTGACAGAAAACCAGTAACAGGAAACGAGGAGGATTCCTGCGACAGCGTGACTGTTAGCGGTCGACTGATTCAGTCTGAATCAGAGCGAAGCTGATTCTTTTGATTCGTTTGTTATTGAGTTTGGTTTTGTTTGTTTGAACATTATTCAGTGTGTGTGGAGCTAAAAACCTCCTCATAAAACTCCTTCATTCATCAGTCAGAAATACACTGATATGATTAGATTATTTAAGTTTATATTATATATTAAATATATATTAGATTATTTTAATCATTAGAACATTCTGATTAGATTAAATGATTAGATAACGAGAACAGGAATTAACTTTTTTCATGAACGTTAAACGTAACTACAAATGGATAAAAAGTATGACGTGTCATTTTTAAATAAATTTGTAATTTGTTGGTGAGTTGCTGTGGTGTAAGAGGAATAAAAACACTCAGGGACGTGCAGTTATAGGAAAATAATCAACATTCGGATGTTAACAGTAACTCGGCTTCGCGTCGTGCCGCATCACACCACGCTGACGCTGATTAATTTCCTGTAACTGCACAGCCTCGAGTGTGTTTTATTTTTATATAATAAAATTTTATTTTTTTTGGACTTTATCTGGTGTAATAATGACCAGAATGTGTTTTTTTTTCTTTTTACTGTCATCACACTGAGGTCTTATTCTTAATATGAGCTAGAACCTGAGCTATAAATAATAAAAGGGATATTTTCTGATTTTCAGAAATAATGCTTTAATAATTTCATTCTAAAATGATCCACGAACAAAGCTGCTGAATGTTTTTGTCATAATTCTGCTGCTGCTTTTAAAAAAGATTTGACGTGACGTCTCTCGAGTTCAAACAAAGACAATATGGCTGATTAATTCATTACACACTGTATACATACTGTATATATATATATATATATGAAGATGAAACATTGCGATGCTCTAAAGTCCTGGATTTACTCACCAAACCCAGAGTTTGTTTTACGTTCACAAGCAGATGTTTATCTACACTCTGTCACAGTTTAGAGGTGATAAACAGCTGGAAATGCAGTGACTTTGTTTATCTGCTATGATAAAAGGCACGCTTTTATTTTCCGCATGCAAATGAGCCGAATCGAACCCCTTATCCACGTACATATAGACACATTAACGCCTGAGTGTTTAATTTATTCTCTTTCTGCCCACATGTGAGTGCAGGAACGAGAGAGACACAGAGGATGTAAATCAACACCGGCTCAGAGAAACAGATGGTGTTCGGTGGTGATTAGCTGAAAATAAAAAAAGATATCGTAGCAGACGTTTGGAGTGACGTCCGGGAATAAAGCGTGAGATTAGAGACGAGAGGAAGTACGGAAATGATTCAATGATCAGCAAGTTGTTCTTAAAATACTTTAAACTTCTTCTAGTGGAGAGAAATTAGAGAAATAAACACTGAGTTACTGTTACCACCCAAAGGTGATTATTTTCTTATAACAGCATGTCCAACAATAAGACATCAGTGTGTTTTATTCCCCTTATACCACAGCAGTGTATTATTCTATTAAAGAGCGTCAGGTTCGTTCCTGTTGTCACTTACGCTACAGCAGCTGTAAACAGTCGTTCCCTCACCAGCCTCTCTTTATTTTCTCTCTCTTCAAGTTAATAAGACACAAAAAAAACACAGAAACTGCAAAGAAGCGTAAACTCCTCCGTCCTGAAGATGTCTGTTACAAAAGGCTGACACTGGAGACTCCTTCCATAAATGTTAAATAAATTACAGAAAACTTCCATTTTTTTAATCCACTGTTTTTATCCAATAAGAGGAAATATCAGAGACGAGATGGCGGCGTGTTTTGAGACAAATCAGCGTGCTGTGTTTGACGGTGATGTGCAGTTTGATCTCGAGCTCGAGCACTGGACGGAGAAAATGAGTCTCAATTTGCCGGAGCTGAAGGTGCTGATCCCGTAACGACTTTCTGTCCTTTTGCGTTTTTGAGCTCGACTAAACTAACCTCAGCGTGTCTTTAGCTGTTAGCTGGTTAGCACTCAGTGTGAAATTAAAGACAAAAGACAAACTAAATGAAGATTCGACGTCTGTTTCTGGAGGGATTCAATCGATGTAAAATGAATTTGAAAATAAAATTAAATAAACACTTGTTTATGCATTTATCGCTCGATCACTGCTGTCGCTCGTGAGTATCTGAGCTCATCACTAGTGTTCACCTTCACAGCGTGAGACACGTCGCAGGATCGGGAAACGGGTCAGATCCAATCAGCCGCGACGCTTCTTCTCATTACGACCTCCAGACGCTCCGGTCTAATAGCTGTGTGAAATGTCAAATAGTGCAAATGCAGCAGAGTCGACGCAAACATGAAGACGTGTGTGATGGAGAACACGCTTCTTAGCCATGAACTATATACACACACAACACACACAACACACAACACATAATACACAACACACACAACACACAACACATAACACACAACACATAATACACATAATATATAACAAACATAACACATAATACACAACACATAATACACAACACACAACACACATAACACACAACACATAACACAAATAACACACATGACACATAACACACACAACACATAATACACATAATATATAACAAACACACATAACACACAACACATAATACACAACACACAACACACATAACACACAACACATAACACAAATAACACACATGACACATAACACACAACACATAATACACACAACACATAACACACACAACACACAACACAACACAAATAACACACATGACACATAACACACACAACACATAATACACATAATATATAACAAACACATAATACACACAACACATAACACACAACACACAACACACATAACACACACAACACATAACACATGTAACACACAACACACGTAACACATATGCATGAAGGAGAAACGTCAATAAGAGCTCAGGATAATAAAACCTCAGTGACATGATCATCACTAACCCCATCGATCACTGAGCTTCGATCTTCATCCCACATCAGTGTAAATACAAAGCGCTACAATAAACACCAGACACACAGCTGCGTTTTTATTCTCTTATTGAATACTGAACATTTAGAACAGCGCATTAAATTTAACGACAGGAAAACAAACTGAATCAGCGCATACGGACTCGCCATGTAGCTGTCTTTTATCAGTTCACACCACAGCGCTCTTTAGTTCTGCACTCTGATTGGTCAGAAGGTGTTGATTAATTCTCTCTAACAGCAGCTCTGACAGTAGCGCAGGTTTATATTAATGCGCTCGTTATAATACGCTATCGTTTCTATAGCAACAGCTCATTCACAGGGACGTGTACAGCCGACGCTCCACATAAACAGATTTTTTTTAAATGTGTGTAATCCTTGATATTTTGTGATATTTTGGAAGGAGTCTCCAGTGTCAGCGCTTTGTAACTTTAAGTTTTCCGACATCTTCAGGACAGAGAAGTTTACGCTTTGCGGTTTCTCTTTTTTTTCTGCGTATTTTTCTCTTATTAACTTCAAGAGAGTGAATAAAGAGAGGCTGGTGAAGGAACGACTGTTTATAGCTGCTATAACGTAAGTGAGAACAGGAACCAACTCGTTTTCCAACTATAAACGGATAAAAAATGTGATGTGTCAGTCTCCTGAACTGTTTTGTGGTCAGTTGAGACTAAAATCAAACATTTTCCCCCAAACACTTTCAGCATGTTTGAAGAAAAAAGGAAAAATACAATACAAGGAAAACAAACAAACATGTGCTAACATCTGCAGGATGATCATCAAAGCTTTGCGACTGTTTTTGTGTCTCTTGTGAAGATTGGTCATGAATTACGCTAATCGCAGAGATATTTCAGCCCAAAGCCTGGCTGCCTCTGCCAGGAGGTTAAGACCTCACCGCAGAAATGGTTGCGTCTTGTGATGATGATCACAATCTCCAGATGTGAACCCTGTGATGTGAACTAAAGAAGACGTCCATGTCGAAACAAACCTGAGCATGTGAAGAAGATTAAAATGTTCAGCGTGGAGGAGTGGACCGAGATCTTCTACAAAATGGCTCCAATCTCGTTAAACATCACAGGAAAGACTCCGCGCTAATAATCTCTCCAGAGGACATGGGGTTCATTAGATATTAATTGATCTTGGGGTGCCAATATTTTTTTTTAAAACAAGTTTTTTGCAAGGATAAATATGTTACGTAAGTGTGTTTTTTGTGTTACAATAAAAATATGCAGTGTTTACATATGAATAGTGTATTAATGACGGGTGCCAAAACTTCTACCAACAATCAAACCTCAACAAGTGAACAAATTTGTTCACTTGTTTATTTTTTCCAATCGTGTAAGACACTCTAGCGGCTCAGAGCATTAACAGATAATCGATGCTGAAGTCGTGTTGTGTGTAGTGAAGGTGAAACGCCTCCGGAGACGTTACAGGATTCCATCAATGTGCGATTTTCCTCGGAGATTTACGCTCATCGATTAGTCTTTACATTCCTGTCCTTTCAAATCAGTGTGTCGTTATAATTGAATGAAGGATCAATCAAGGCTTTAACACACACACACACACACACACACACACACGCTAGTTGATAATGGAACTAGATAATTGTACATTTTCTGTATCAGTACGAAATATTTGATTATTTTAACTAGCTTTGATATTAAACTGTATTCCGATTTTCTCCGTATTCAGACTCGGATTGCGTTTAATCTGATTTCCTGTGTAGTTCCTCCAGATTATTGAGATGACCTGCACACACCTTTGGGGTTTAGGTATTTTTTTTTATTTTGCGTAGCGCTCCATCATGAGGAACAATCACGAGGAATAATTGTACTGTATTGCAGATTTCTGTGTAACGTGCACGTCTCAGATCAATTACAATCACTTTCAGTTTTCTCTCAGTGAAAGTAACAGTCACAAAAACTGTTTAAAAATCAAAAACCTAAACACGACATCAGTCTGTTTCCCTAAAACCCAGCCTTCAAACTTCTCCTCTCCAACGTCTGAATCCTGCGTCAGTGCTTTTAAAAACACCTCAAAGAATTTAAATATTTAACGTATTTACCGTTTCCAGAATCTCTCTGGAATAAAATGATGTAATACAGTTTTTAATGCAGAGGGAAAAAAGGCTAAAATGCCAGAGAAACATCTCTACACCTTTCACCCTCATTAACAATTCGAGGACGTATGAATAAACATGAATATGCAAATGAGGACCGCCCCCAGCGTCCTCCCGCCGTCCCCGATACGACTGACGGGTCACGGGTGGACTCGAGTCGGACTGAGAGTGTCAGAGTCTCCATCCTCATTTTCTCATTTATTTATGTAACAGCAGCCTGAACCCGTTACCATAGCGACCACGATTCCGTTCAGTGCAGTTATCACGTCCTCAAACGATAACCTGATTGGTTTAAGCCGCTGAGTTGATTTAGTGACATCACACACACACACATTTTTATACAGGAGTCCTGAGAAAGTCAGCAGCACTGTGGTGTGTTCTGTTCCACGTGTTTAGTATTTTTATGTTTTTATTCTGCACCATACAGTGTTAATTCTGCACCATAGTGTTAATTCTACACCATACAGTCTTAATTCTGCACCGTACAGTGTTAATTCTGCACCATACAGTGTTAATTCTGCACCATACAGTGTTAATTTTGCACCGTACAGTGTTAATTCTGCACCATACTGTTAATTCTGCACCGTACAGTGTTAATTCTGCACCATACTGTTAATTCAGCACCATACAGTGTTAATTCTGCATCGTAGTGTTAATTCTACACCATACAGTCTTAATTCTGCATCGTAGTGTTAATTCAGCACCATACAGTGTTAATTCTGCACCATACAGTGTTAATTCTGCACCATACAGTGTTAATTCTGCACCATACAGTGTTAATTCTGCATCGTAGTGTTAATTCAGCACCATACAGTGTTAATTCAGCACCATACAGAGTTAATTCTGCACCATACAGTGTTAATTCTGCACCATACAGAGTTAATTCTGCACCATACAGTGTTAATTCTGCACCATACAGTGTTAATTCTGCACCATACAGTGTTAATTCTGCATCGTAGTGTTAATTCTGCACCATACAGTGTTAATTCTGCACCATACAGTGTTAATTCTGCATCGTAGTGTTCGGAGTGTTAGCGTGTTCAGAGTGTTAGCGTGTTCAGAGTGTTAGCGTGTTCAGAGTGTTGGCGTGTTCAGAGTGTTAATGTGTTCAGAGCGTTAACATGTTCGGAGCGTTAGTGTTAGTGTGCTCACAGTGTTAGTGTTAGTGTGCTCAGAGTGTTAGTGTGCTCAGAGTGTTAGTGTGCTCAGAGTGTTAGTGTTAGTGTGTTCAGAGCGTTAGTGTTAATGTGCTCAGAGTGTTAGTGTGTTCGGAGTGTTAATGTGTTCAGAGTGTTAGTGTGTTCGGAGTGTTAATGTGTTCAGAGTGTTAATGTGTTCAGAGTGTTAGTGTGTTCAGAGTGTTAGTGTGTTCAGAGTGTTAGTGTGTTCAGAGCCTTAATGTGCTGAGAGTGTTAGTGTGTTCAGAGCGTTAGTGTGTTCAGAGCGTTAGTGTGTTCAGAGTGTTAGTGTGTTCAGAGCGTTAGTGTGTTCAGAGCGTTAGTGTTAGTGTGTTCAGAGCGTTAGTGTGTTCAGAGCGTTAGTGTGTTCAGAGTGTTAGTGTGTTCAGAGCGTTAGTGTGTTCAGAGCGTTAGTGTGTTCAGAGCGTTAGTGTTAGTGTGTTCAGAGCGTTAGTGTGTTCAGAGCGTTAGTGTTAGTGTGTTCAGAGCGTTAGTGTTAGTGTGTTCAGAGCGTTAGTGTGTTCAGAGCGTTAGTGTGTTCAGAGCGTTAGTGTTAGTGTGTTCAGAGCGTTAGTGTGTTCAGAGCGTTAGTGTGTTCAGAGCGTTAGTGTTAGTGTGTTCAGAGTGTTAGTGTGCTCAGAGTGTTAGTGTGTTCAGAGCGTTAGTGTGTTCAGAGCGTTAGTGTTAGTGTGTTCAGAGTGTTAGTGTGCTCAGAGTGTTAGTGTGTTCAGAGTGTTAGTGTGCTCAGAGTGTTAGTGTGTTCAGAGCGTTAGTGTTAGTGTGTTTAGAGTGTTAGTGTGCTCAGAGTGTTAACATGTTCAGAGTGTTAGCGTGCTCAGAGCGTTAATGTGCTCAGAGTGTTAATGTGCTCAGAGCGTTAGTGTGCTCAGAGCGTTAGTGTGTTCGGAGCGTTAGTGTTAATGTGTTCGGAGTGTTAGTGTTAATGTGTTCGGAGTGTTAGTGTGTTCAGAGTGTTAGCGTGTTCAGAGTGTTAGTGTGTTCAGAGTGTTGGCGTGTTCAGAGTGTTAGTGTGTTCAGAGTGTTGGCGTGTTCAGAGTGTTAATGTGTTCAGAGCGTTAACATGTTCGGAGCGTTAGTGTTAGTGTGCTCAGAGTGTTAGTGTTAGTGTGCTCAGAGTGTTAGTGTGCTCAGAGTGTTAGTGTGCTCAGAGTGTTAGTGTGCTCAGAGTGTTAGTGTTAGTGTGTTCAGAGCGTTAGTGTTAATGTGCTCAGAGTGTTAGTGTGTTCGGAGTGTTAGTGTGTTCAGAGCGTTAACATGTTCGGAGTGTTAATGTGTTCAGAGTGTTAGTGTGTTCAGAGTGTTAGTGTGTTCAGAGCCTTAATGTGCTGAGAGTGTTAGTGTGTTCAGAGTGTTAGTGTGTTCAGAGCGTTAGTGTGTTCAGAGCGTTAGTGTGTTCAGAGCGTTAGTGTGTTCAGAGCGTTAGTGTGTTCAGAGCGTTAGTGTTAGTGTGTTCAGAGCGTTAGTGTGTTCAGAGCCTTAATGTGCTGAGAGTGTTAGTGTGTTCAGAGTGTTAGTGTGTTCAGAGCGTTAGTGTGTTCGGAGTGTTAATGTGTTCAGAGTGTTAGTGTGTTCAGAGCGTTAGTGTGTTCAGAGCGTTAGTGTTAGTGTGTTCAGAGCGTTAGTGTGTTCAGAGCGTTAGTGTGTTCAGAGCGTTAGTGTTAGTGTGTTCAGAGTGTTAGTGTGCTCAGAGTGTTAGTGTGTTCAGAGCGTTAGTGTGTTCAGAGCGTTAGTGTTAGTGTGTTCAGAGTGTTAGTGTGCTCAGAGTGTTAGTGTGTTCAGAGCGTTAGTGTTAGTGTGTTTAGAGTGTTAGTGTGCTCAGAGTGTTAACATGTTCAGAGTGTTAGCGTGCTCAGAGTGTTAGTGTGTTCAGAGCGTTAGTGTTAGTGTGTTTAGAGTGTTAGTGTGTTCAGAGCGTTAGTGTTAGTGTGTTTAGAGTGTTAGTGTGCTCAGAGTGTTAACATGTTCAGAGTGTTAGCGTGCTCAGAGCGTTAGTGTGCTCAGAGTGTTAATGTGCTCAGAGCGTTAGTGTGCTCAGAGTGTTAATGTGCTCAGAGTGTTAGTGTGCTCAGAGTGTTAATGTGCTCAGAGTGTTAGTGTGTTCAGAGTGTTAGTGTTAATGTGCTCAGAGCGTTAGTGTGCTCAGAGTGTTAGTGTGCTCAGAGTGTTAATGTGCTCAGAGTGTTAGTGTGCTCAGAGTGTTAGTGTTAATGTGCTCAGAGTGTTAGTGTGCTCAGAGCGTTAGTGTGTTCGGAGCGTTAGTGTTAATGTGTTCGGAGTGTTAGTGTGCTCAGAGCGTTAGTGTGCTCAGAGTGTTAGTGTGCTCAGAGTGTTAGTGTTAATGTGCTCAGAGCGTTAGTGTGCTCAGAGCGTTAGTGTGCTCAGAGCGTTAGTGTGCTCAGAGTGTTAGTGTTAGTGTGTTCAGAGTGTTAGTGTGTTCGGAGCGTTAGTGTTAATGTGTTCGGAGTGTTAGTGTGCTCAGAGCGTTAGTGTGCTCAGAGTGTTAGTGTGTTTGGAGCGTTAGTGTTAATGTGCTCAGAGTGTTAGTGACGCAGCACTCGTCTGATTTCTGTCGTTATCTATAACACACACTGAAACAAGGGAAATAAAATCCGCTCCGGCTGAATCCGCGTGTTCCGCGTGCTGCGTTACAAAGCGCTGTGTGTTTTATTTCCGTGTTAATCCGAGGACGCGGCGCGGAGACGAGGCGGCGTGTAAAGTTTGACCTTTTCCTCCTGCAGGAAATGAGCAGCGCCTGCAGAACGCTTCACACTCGACGTGTCCTGTTCCTCCTCCCGAGACGCTGCACTCCGTTACTGCTGTTTACTTCCGTTCTGTTTATTTCAGCCCGCAGACGAGCGCAGGATGAAGCCCGACACCCGCTTTTACACAAACTCCTCAAACAAAACCTTCTTCATGCACATTTTTCTTTTTAAAACAGGATTGAATTTCCTCCCAGTGTTCGACACGATGATAACACCACACGATCATTTTTATCAGATCCTCTGCAGATCAATTCTGCGTTTTTCTTCTATCGTGTCGCTTATTGAACAACGAAAATCACAATTTTTTATCCTTGTTGCTAATATTTAGATAGAAAAATCAGACCTTCTGATAACAGCAATTAATGACAACAGGGTTTTTTTAAAAACGTAAATCAGGGTAAATATCAGCGACAGGGAATAATTACTGTGGATAAATATATAAAAGCAAATCTAAAACTTTATATTATACTGTAATGTTTTCTCCTAAATCTTAAATCACGTGGGGAAAAAGACATCAGCAACATCATCATGACATTATTACAGTGGATATAAAAAGTTTACACACCCCTGTTAAAATTTGCAACCTGTAAATTAAAGTGAAAAACAGTAAAAAACAGTAAAAAAAAAAAAAAAAAAAAAAAAAAATCATTTTGGGGAAAAAAATGAAAAATGAAAAATGTACAATAACGTAGATGCATAAGTATACACACCCCTAAACTAATACCTTCAGATTTTATTACATCACTCAGTCCTTTTGGCTCAGAGTCTATCAGCGCGTCTTGACTTGGCGATATTTTCTCTCTTTCCTGCAAAAACATCCAGATCCGTCAGATTGTAAGAGCATCTCCTGGGCACAGCCCGCTTCAGGTCACCCCACAGATTTTCGATTGGATTCAGGTCTGAGCTCTGGCTCGGCCACTCAGAAACATTGATCTTCTCTTGGTGAAGCCGTTCCTTTGTTGATTGTGATGTATGCTTTGGGTCATTGCTGTGCTGAAAGGTGAAAATCCTCTTCATCTGAGGTGTTTTAGCAGAAGCCTTCAGGTTTTGTGCCAAAACTAGCTGGTATTTGTAGCTATTCATGATTATCTCCAGCTTAATAAAAGCCCCAGTTCTGGCTGAAGAAAAGCAGCCCTAAAGCACGATGCTGCCGCCACCATGCTTCACCGTAGGTATGGTGTTCTTTTGGTGATGTGCTTTTTTTTTTATACCAAACATACCTTTTGGAATTGGTCTCACCGGAGCACAACACATTTTGCCACGTGGTTTGGGGTGATTTAGTTGAGCTTGGAAAGGGCTTCCATCCATTCTACCCCGTAGCCCAGAACATGTGAAGAATATGAGAGATTGTTGTCACATGCAGAGAGTAATCAGTATGTGTCAGATGTTCCTGCAGCTCCTTTAATGTTGTTTTTGTTTTGTCCTTTTATAAATTTTGGCAGGACATCCTGTTCTTGGTGATGTCACTGTGGTGCTCCATTTTCTCCACTTGTTGATGATGGCCTTCATGGTGTTCCATGGTACAGCTAATGTTTTGGAAATTCTTTATACCTCACTCCTGATCGATATCTTTCGACTGTGAGACCCTGTACAGGCTTTGTAAGCTCTTTGGCTTCAGCATTCGGATGAAATCAAGAAGATGTGAAGAAACTCCTACAGAAACAGCTGGTCTTTATTTGGGGTTGATCAGAATAATTTCACTGATGACAGCTGTATGATAATTACTTTTGAACATGAGACTGAATGTGAGATTGGCTCATTCTGAGCACAGTCACATCCCCAGTTATAAAAGGGTGTGTATACTTATGCAACAAGGTTATTGTACACTTTTTATTTTTCATTTTTTCCCACAAAATGATTCTTACTGTTTTTCACTTTAATTTATAGATTCCAGTTTCACAATAAAGGTGGAAAATGATCTGATATGATTGATCTTGTTTCATTTTTTTTACGTCACAAAAACCTGCCATTTTAACAGGGGTGTGTAACAGGGGTGTGTAACAGGGGTGTGTAACAGGGGTGTGTAACAGAGGTGTGTAACAGGGGTGTGTAACAGGGGTGTGTAACAGGGGTGTGTAACAGAGGTGTGTAAAAGGGGTGTGTAACAGGGGTGTGTAACAGGGGTGTGTAAACTTTATATATCCACTGTATAATCAGGACATTTCATTGACTTTTGTGTTTGACCAATCAATGATCAGCACTATTTCTAGCTCCGCCCATATGTTCGCACCAGTACCGAGATGAACTGAGGGCACTTTGCGTTTGCTGAGTCTGAATCAGAACGAATTTGATTTTTTTGATTCGTTTGCTATAAATTCGTTCATTCACTGGTCAGATATGTGACGACTGAAAAAATAAAACTAATCTTAGCAAGAGTGTATAAATTACAAAAATGACCCGAGCACGGCGACCACGGAGCCAAAGCTCAGTAAATAATTAGATGACTATTGCAATAACAAGACAACATTTTGTGTCGCACCCAGTGTTTATTTTCTCTCAAATCTCTCGAGCGAAAGTCATTTCTGCAGCTCTACAGCTCTGTGCTTCAGCTCAGTTCAGCAGGTGAATCGATTCAGAGTCGAATCACTTTCTCACTGAAATCGAACCGCATTAGAGTTCACTCGGAAGCAGACCGAGACCGCTTCGCTCAGACGCTCTGGAACTCGAGTGTGTTCTGAGCTCACTAAAGAACCGCACACAGGGAGAGAACACACCAGGGTTCTGTTCACACACACTAAACACTGCGCACATGAAAGAACCCTGAGAGGAACTGAACAAAACATCGGAACTGAGCTTTACGGTCCTGAGTTAAATGATTCTGCTTTCTTAGAAAGTAGACCAGCATCAATGGATCTGAGAGAGATGGTGTGTGTGTGTGTGTGTGTGTGTGTGTGAGTGTGTGGAGTTCAGGAAGTTAGGTAGAGCTAAGTCGATTAGGAACTTGAAATCTGATGATGGAGGTTTAAAGTGAACGTGGGCGTTAGGTAATAAGAATCCAGTGTAGCGGTTGGGGAGCTGCAGGGGGAAGTGTTCACTTCCTAGTGAGAGAGAGAGAGAGACTGAGTGAAAGAGTGAGAGAGAGAGAGAGGGAGAGAGGGAGAGAGAAAGCGACTGAGTGAAAGAGTGAGAGAGAGAGAGAGAGAGAGAGACTGAGAGTGAGAGAGAGAGAGAGAGAGAGAGCGACTGAGTGAGAGAGTGAGAGACTGAGAGAGACTGAGTGAGAGAGAGTGAGAGAGAGTGAGAGTGAGAGAGTGAGAGAGAGAGAGAGTGAGAGAGTGAGAGACTGAGAGACTGAGAGAGAGAGAGAAAGCGACTGAGTGAAAGAGTGAGTTCCATTTGCAGATTTGGTGAGTTAAGTCCATAAGTTGCGTCAGTATTTACATGGGGAAAGTTGCTGGTATTCAGAGTCGGGTTACGCATCTGATTAAGTGGATTTTCTGAGCTCCACATTCTGATTATTAAAATCACCTGCATGTACTTCACACTTTTGAGGTTGCCAGATTTTGCTTTAGTAGTCCATGTCTGAGACGGAGTTCTCACTGTCTTTAAACAGATGATATTATTAATTAATAAATACTGTCATATTTCTGTATTTAATATTGCCCTCAAATGTGAGCGTAATCTGAAAGTGTGGCGTTTTATTCTGGGTAAATCTTCTGATCTTTTGGTTTGATGACTGAAAAACGTTCCAGGACAAAAAACTGTAAAAATCTGTCTTTAACATTTTCAACATCAGTCAGAACTGAATTAATCTTTGAGTGAGGTCAGGCATAAAAGATTCATTTTAGGAATTTTAGAAAGATTCGTTTTAGAAAGATTTATTAAGGAACCGTGTACAGCTGGAAATATATATATATATATAAAACCTGGAACCTACACTATATACAGTATGAGCCTAAATTATATATATCTATAACTAACGCTGACAAAAAGTGGGCGGAGCTACTGATCAGCTTCAGTGAATGCATGGACTCATAAAATACCTATTAGTGTTAGCTCAAATTTATAAGTTAATTTAAAACTTTATTTAGACACCTGAGACACGGACGCTCGTCTCGTCTCTCCCTCATGACGTCTTTTGAGCTTATAATTAAACCGATTTGTCGTGAGTGTGAAGGCGTCGTCACGTCACTGGGTGCTGATGAAAAGCGCTCAGACAAACTAGCAATAAATAATTAAACAAATTGTTCAATCTTGCATGTGGCCTCCCACCTACACACACACTCACTCTCTCTCTCTCTCTCTCTCTCTCTCTCTCTCTCTCACACACACACACACACACACACACACACAATGGCATAGACTGAGATGTTTTTTTTCTGAATTGCGGCCTGCAGCATGAATTAACACAATTTCCCACAAAATCAATCAAATCAATTGGAGCAATCAGACACCAATGAAGGTTTTTAATGAGCTCTCAGTGTGTGTGTGTGTGTGTGTGTGTGTGTGTGTGTGTGTGTTGAAGACGATGACGATGATGATTATGATGAATGGTTTCAGGCTGAAATGATCATGTCCTTGTCATGTTTCTTGCACTCACTCAATGATACATTAGCGATATTAGCAAGAAGCTCATCAGGTGTTAATTGTCTTTTACGAGTGACTCAATTACTCACGACATCAAAACAGCCGTTAATGGGATTTTAATTGAAATTTAGCGCGAGCGGCAGGTAAGGACACACCGAGCACACTGACAAATTAACACCTAGAGTTAAATTAACACTAAAGTGCTGAATTAACACCGGTACTCAGGGAAAAGAAATAAATATTAAATAAAAACAAAAACAAATCTAATGCATTAAAATGTATGTGAGATTATCACATTGTTGCCAGATTGGGAATTTTCACAAACTATCACATTATACTACTTATAAAAGTTACACTGTAAGATTAGAACTTAAACTAGGAATGGTCCAAAATAAAACCACCAATCTGGCAACCCTAGACTGTATCTACACTGTAACTGAGTCTTATTTTTATTTTTATTTTTTTTTTCCTCTATGAGCTGCTGATACAGAAGCACAAACAGAGAGACAGAGTAGAAATTATACATTATTATAATTATAATTATCGGTTTTTATGTATTTATGCATCAGTATTTACGCAGGGAAAGTTCCTCGTATTCAGAGCCAGGTTACGCAGCTCCACATTCAGATCCTGATCCTAATCCTGATCCTTGCTGTGAAACTGATCCTGATCTGGGTCCTGATTCTAATATTAAACCTGATCCTGATTCTGATTCTGATCTCAATCCTAATATTAATCTTGATCCTGATTCTGAACCTAATCCTAATCTGGAATCCTGATCTTTATCCTAATCCTGATCCTGAGCCTGTAGATTTTACAATATAGCATTAACAGAGATAACATCTTACAATCTTGAACTTAATCCTAATCTTAATCCTAATCTTGATTCTGTTGCCTCTACAATACAGGACTAACAGGGATAACATCTGACAATCCTGATCTTGATCTTAGTCCTGAATAAATCCGCAACCTTATTCTGATCATGATCTTAATCTTAAACCTGATCCTCAGCCTTACTCTGGTTATGATCTTAATCTTAATCCTGATCTTAAACCTGATCCTACCCCGATCCTAATCTTAATCATGACTTTGATCCTAATCTCAATCCTGAAATTGATCCTAATCTTGATTAATTTTGATTCTGTAGCCTCTACAACACAGGACTAACAGGGATAACATCCAACAATCCTGACCCTAATCCCTGTCATAATCCTGATCCTAATCCTGACTGAAACTTAATCCTGATATTGCTCCTGATACTGTAGCCTGATCCTGATCCAGATCCTATTCCTTATCATATTCCTGACACTGATCTTTATCCTGATCTACAACCTAATCCCATTCACAGTCTTAATCATTATCCTGACCTTAATCCTGATCCCGATGCTGCAGTCTCACACACAGTATGAAGCTATGAGCATTCCTGAGGAGTAGGGCTGGGCGAAACGGACAAAATCTTATATCACCATACGGATAATTTCATATTTTGAAATATGAAAGTTTTGAAAGCTTTTGAAAAAATTATCTATACAAAATAACCGTATAAATGGACCAGTTTTACAAATGACTGTTTTCTGTTCAGCGTCTGATTTGTTAATTCAAATCACATCCAAGCGACAGAAGAACCTCCCTGTAGCTCCAACCTCAGCGACGTAAACCGGCTTTTTTGTAACATTGGCGGTATAGAATATCTATCCGTAGACATTTTTCTATCTCCTTACGATATATCTCGCCGTATCTCACATCTCACCGTATCTCGCATCTCGCCGTATCTCGCATCTCGCCGTATCTCGCATCTCCCCGTATCTCGCATCTCCCCGTATCTCGCATCTCGCCGTATCTCGCATCTCGCATCTCGCCGTATCTCGCATCCCGCCGTATCTCGCATCCCGCCGTATCTCGCATCTCGCCGTATCTCGCATCTCCCCGTATCTCGCATCTCGCCGTATCCGTATCTCACATCTCGCCGTATCCGTATCTCACATCTCGCCGTATCTCGCATCTCGCCGTATCGCGCATCTCGCCGTATCCGTATCTCACATCTCGCCGTATCCGTATCTCACATCTCGCCGTATCACGCATCTCGCCGTATCGCGCATATCGCCGTATCGCGCATCTCGCCGTATCGCGCATCTCGCCGCATCTCGCATCTTGCCGTATCACGCATCTCGCCGTATCGCGCATCTCGCCGCATCTCGCATCTTGCCGTATCACGCATCTCGCCGTATCGCGCATCTCGCCGCATCTCGCATCTCACCACATCTCACATCTCGCCGCATCTCACATCTCGCCGTATCGCACAGCCCTACTGAGAATTATCAGCAGTATTTTACATTTAACAAGAGAGAATATCCAAAAAAGCTGAGATTAGACCAAAGTAAATGAATGTGCTGTTGATCTGGATTTCAGTTTTTTCCTTTTAAAGTCAGTAAATTAAGCGGATTACAGCGCAGTCGACACGAACGAGAACCAAACAACAGCAACAAGCACACGATGAAAATAAAAATAAAGACTAAAGCGTCATGCACACACTCCGTCCTGTTTACTAAAACTGGTAAACCGTATAATCGGCAAACTCAGTGAATTCATACGCTATACACGCATATACATACACACACACACACACACACACACACACAAAAAATATATATATATTAAAGCAGTAAAGATGAAGCAGGAATCAGCTGCACTGAGATTCTCTCCTGAAAGACGCTGCGTCGAGGCACAAAATGTCGTAATCAGACTTTCAGTGAAAAACGTCGGCAGTAAAACCGTCCTGATGAAAAATAATCACCACAGAGACGTTACGCCGAGGTTGTTCACGAAGGATGAAAAAATATAAGATACAGGCTTTAAAAGCAGCAGGTGGTCATGGTGAAAAAAATCCTAATGTAAAAAATCAGAAATTGAGATGCAACGAGATGCATAAGGAAGTGTTTTATAATCTCATTCAGGAAACTCGAACTGAAATGAAACCGAGTCGTGCAGTGAATAAAAATCCGACTCAAACCTTCACACGAATAAACTGCAGGCCAAAAGTTGGGAAGCGTCTGATAATAAAAGCCGACTTTAAAAAAAAAAATTTTGAAAGCAAAACTGAATGTAATGTGTTTATTAAAATCAACTCTATCTCTTTCTCCAGATATTTTACATAAAAGACCTTCATCAGCTTTACAGTTAGTGATATAATCGTTTAATTAAAATATAAAGCTGCACACTGGGAACAACAAGGTGCACAAGAGAAAGGCAGATAAACTACCAGCGTGCTGCAGTAATAAGATAAGATTTATTGATCCTGAAGGACATTTTGGGCCAACTGTTGGTTAAAAAAATATAAATATAAACCTATAAAGGGTAATAAAACTAAAAAATATAGAAATAACTTGACTCATGCATCATAACTACATATTAAAATTATAGCATTTATATTTATATATAGCTATAATTTATATACATATAAATATTCACTGATTATACCTGCATTTTTTTATCTTTTAAAAGAAATTCTATACATCTCTCTCTCTGCGCTGAATTAGAAATTAGTGTTCATTTCTAAAAGTTAAACTAGTTTTAATTCCAAACACTCCAATAAAACATGAATGTTTCTGCAGAATAAACTCGTCAGTCGATGATTTCTCCTGAACGTAACACGGAAAACACCTGATACACGGCTGCAGTTATATAAAAATATGCATTACACACATCTCACATGGTATAAAGGTGATTTATTCGTTCTAAAGAGATGGAAAAGAGGGAAATTTGTGCTTTTTTTTCCTGCATCGAGCCCTACATGCACTCGCGATGTCACGACGTCGTGTTTCACTCTTCAGGTTTTGTCATATTAAAGACGATGAAATCACTAAACCGTATTTTTCACTCGTTTTCTGAGACGTTTTGCTCAGGAACGAATAAAGAAAAAAGTCAAATTCACTTCCATGAGTGATGTCATGCTTTATATAACAGATATGCTTGCTTTGATATTACAGATATTACACTGTGGATTTAAAATGAGACAGAGAGAAAGAGAGAGAGAGAGAGAGAGAGAGAGAGAGAGAGAGAGAGAGAGAGAGAGAGAAGGAAGTCAAAGTTTTGGTCGATCATTGATACTGAGTATTATCATGATATTTAATCTGACAATAATTAATGAGGAATATCATGAAACAATGGTGCCAAGGCTTCTCTCTCTCTCTCTCTCTCTCTCTCTCTCTCTCTCTGGATCTGTGGATGAAGACTGGACACTAAACTGTTCTACAGAACAAACTCACTGAAGCATCTAAAACGTGTGTAATTGATATTTTTTATCAGATTTGAAGCTCTTTATAAGAGAATTAGGTCAGTGTGATTGTTTTTAATCCTTTCACAACACTGCTGTAAGTGTCTGAATGCTGGTTAGGAGCTAACTGCTGTGCTGCTTTCTTCTAAAAGAGATTTTTGTCTCATTATGACTACACTGCTGAAATAAAGCTTTAAACAAAAAGAAAGAAAGAAAGAAAGAAAGAAAGAAAGAAATGAAAATGAGAGTAGCTCTTCTCTTACTTCACAGCACAGCTCAAATAAATGACACATGAAGCCTCACAGAGAAAGCAGTCTGCATACAGTGGCTCCAAATCCCGGATCTGCATTAAATACACCAATTAACTAAAAAAGAAAGAAAAGAAAGAAAAGTCGCGTCTGTTCATCGCGGCATCATCACTGCGTCTCACGTGCATTTCACCTCCAGCCTTTTTTATTTTAATTATTATTCTCAATTCTTTTTTTAAGAGTCTTAAAAAGAGAATGAGGATCAGCTGCATGTCAGACAAAATGTGCATTAATAAGATGCAAAAAAATGTGAGTGTGTTAAGAGCAAAAGGAGAAATAAAGCCGCTGCACGCGCGCGCGGTCATCGTAAATATAACACACACACACACACTCACACACACACACTCACACACACACACACTCACACACACACACACTCACCCCGACTTCACGGCTCCATCGCGGTTCTGGATGGAAATAAACTTCCAAAGTTGATCCGAACAGCGCGGAGGAAGAGACGCGGATGAGGACGAGGAGAGGATTTACAGTGTGTGTGTGTGTGTGTGTGTGTGAGCAGCTGCAGCTTCCTCTCTCTCTCTCTCTCTGTCTCTCTCACACACTCACACACAATCCAGAGTAAAAAAAAATATCCATCCTGAACGTGGTTGCCAGATAGAAATAAAACTCCTCGTTATTAGATCACTGAATCTCCACAGCAAGAGATAAAGCTTGTTCAGCATCACGTCATGATAAACCTGTTCAATTAACTTTCATTTTCACATTTTGTCATAAAATGTTGATTAATTCTCTCTGACAGTAGCGCAGGTTTATATTAACGCCCTCGTTCTGATACGTTATCGTTTCTATAGCAACAGCTCATTCACAGGGACGTGTACAGCGAACGCTCCACATAAAAGAATTAAAAAGGCGTCAGTATGGTGAAGTGCTCTGTCACGTTTATGGAAGGAGTCTCCAGTGTCAGCGCTGTGTAACAGTCAGAGGTAAAGCTGTAACTGTAAGTTTTCCGACGTCTTCAGGACAGAGGAGTTTACGCTTCTTCGCGGTTTCTCAGTAACATGCGGAACAAACTGCGTTTATTTTAGAGAATAAAGAGACGCTGGTGAGGGAACGAGTGTTTATAGCTGCTATAACGTAAGTGACAACAGGAACTCACTTGTTTCACAGAACATTAAATGTAACTATAAATGGATAAAAAATATTGCTGTGGTGTAAGAGGAGTAAAACACTTGGGGACGTGCTGTTATGGGAAAATAATCAACTGCATGGTGGTAAGAGTAGCTCCACTTCATCACACCACCTGGTTATTGATTATTTTCCTACAACAGCACGACACGGTGTTTATGACTCACTCTAATGTTGTGTTATTGATCACTGTTGCGTTGTCGCACGCTGGTATGAAGTCTGATTAGGGGTTTAATTTCATAATTCTAATCTTTTTTATGGTTAATTGGTACTTAGACTCATTAAGGGTTCCTCTGTCTTCTGGAACCCTTTAACTTCTATGTAGAACCTTACAACATAGTTTTCACTAAAGGTTCCTGGTAGAACCCTATAAAGAGGTTAACCCTTCATTATCCAATGAACTCTTAAAGAACCATTTTTAAGTACTAAGAAGCTAAATGTTAAACTCCTGACAGGTTCCAGATATTCACATCTAAGAGTTCTCAGCATCTAAACATGGGTTCTACTTGTAACCCTTTCTGAGAGGAAAACACTCCAGGGTTTGACGTTAAACTGACAAACTGACAACTAAACTTCATCATTCCTCCTGCCCATGAAGCACAAAGAAGCCTCTCTCTCTCTCTCTCTCTCTCTCTCTCTAGCTTTGTATCTCTCTTTGCAATACAGCCAAAAGTTTGTGCACCCCTGACTATCACACCCATATGCGCTTGTTGAACGTCTCACTGCAGATTTATTCCCCTGTGTTTGCTGTTATAATGAGCTCCACTCTTCTGGGAAGCTTTCCACTAGATGTTGGAGCGTGGCTGTGGGGATTTGTGTTCATTCAGCTACAAGAGCATTAGTGAGGTCAGGCGCTGATGTTGGGATGTCGAGGAGGTCTGGGGTTCAGTCGGTGTTCCAGTTCATCCCAAAGGTGTTCAGTGGGGTTGAGGTCAGGGCTCTGTGCAGGACACTCGAGTTCTTCCACTCCAACCTTCACACACCATGTCTTCATGGAGCTCGCTTTGTGCACAGGGGCATTGTCATGCTGGAACAGGTTTGAGTCTCTTAGTTCCAGTGAAGGGAAACTGTAATGCTACAGCACACAGAGACGTTCTATATAATTGTGTTTTTCAGACTTTGTGGCAACAGTTTGGAGAAGAACCACATATGGGTGTGATGGTCAGGGGTGCACATACTTTTATCCATATAATGTAGATATCCAAGGCTTCCGCCCAGGTTCTCCTGGAAGTCTCCTGTTGGATATATGGTGCAGTTTGCACAGCAGGCTCCACTTCCCCAAATGTGCCCCGGTTCCTCCAGCAAAGATATTCCTGAAGTTCCTGAGTTCCTTAAAAGGTTCCCTCAGCCATCATCATGGAAACATCTCTGTGAAAGAAGCAGTGATGATATTCTTGCGTAATGTTTGGTGATTTATTAGTGTAATTATGACCTGTGTACAAAAGGAAACACTAAAAGCAGGATTCAACGCCTTCAGTAATCACAGTGAGAGAACATTTACTCTGGGAAAATCATCACCGCTGGTGTTTCCTCACATTTTCACGTATCGTTGCAGTTCGTTTTGTGTTGTGGTGATGTTGTAGTGTCTCCACCATCATCTGCTTTCCCACTGAACAAAAACGGAGCAGTGTGATTGTATCATCAAAATAAAACACATTCACTGAATACTGCATTGTTCCACATATATGTTTACATCAGCTTTATCTCAGTACATGATACATTTTTTAACTATAAAGCAATATTTTACTGATACATATTTATTTTCCTGAATGTAATTTGCACAAATTGTAAAGTTTACATTTTTAAAAAACACATTTATTTTAAAAAAAACACTTTTATATAAACCACATTTGTCCCCTTTTGCCTTGAGTAAATGTACACTTCTGGCTTTTGAGAGCTTGAATTTTAAACTATAAATTAATTAACTCTAAACCAAATTAAATGTGTTTTATTCCACAGTAACAGGAATCAGTGTGGAGGGATCAGCACCAATCTGGCAACCTCTGCTCTCACTGCTCATCATTTCCAGAGTTCTAAACAGAACCGAACAGAACTGGGTTCTGTTTATAAGAACCTCTCCTGTTTCTCTAAACCCCGTGTATTAGCTTAGATTATTATATTAATGAACGACGATGTTTAAAATATCACTTCATTCTCTCTCTCAGATTCATTTCTTTCTTTCTTTGCTCTAAAACAGGTTCTCGAGGGTTCTTTAGGTTCTTTAGGTTCTTTAGGTTCTTAAGGTATTTATTTTTCTTCTGCTAACAGGTTTCTACCTGGAACCTTGAAATGATAAACAAGCAAACAAACAAATAAACAAACAAATTGTGTTTTTTTCACCTTTCTACTCACACACTTTTAAACTTAGTTGCTTTTGAACTGATTAAAATAAAATCATTAATATTCTAATATTCATTTCGTTGTTTGCTTGTTTGTTTGTTTGTTTGTTTGTTTATCTGCACCTGGTTACGAAGCTTCATTTCCCAGCGCAGTAATAACATCAATTAATCATGTAGCAAACGGCATCATCAGCTTTACTGAGTCAGTCATCTTCACCTCCTCTCCCCATCGTTTACTCTCCTCCTCTCTCCTCTCCTCCTCTCCCCATCGTTTACTCTCCTCCTCTCTCCTCTCCTCCTCTCCCCATCGTTTACTCTCCTCCTCTCTCCTCTTTTCTCCTCCTCTCTCCTCCTCTCCTCCTCATCCTCTCCTCCTCTCTCCTCTCCTCCTCTCCCCATCGTTTACTCTCCTCCTCTCTCCTCTCCTCCTCTCTCCTCTTCTCCTCTCTCCTCTCCTCCTCTCTCCTCTTTTCTCCTCCTCTCCTCCTCATCCTCTCCTCCTCTCTCCTCTTTTCTCCTCCTCTCCTCTCTCCTTTTCTCCTCTCCTCCTCTCTCCTCTTTTCTCCTCCTCTCCTCCTCTCTCCTCTCCTCCTCTCTCCTCTCCTCTTCTCCTCTCTTCCTCTCTTCCTCTCTTCCTCATCTCATCCTCTTCTCCTCTCCTCCTCCTCTCATCTTCCTCTCATTTTCCTCTCTTACCCTCCTCCAGTCCTCCTCCTTCTTTCCCCCTCTTCTCCTCCGCTCCTCTTCATCACCTCCTCTCCTGTCCTTCTACTTCTCTCCTCCTCCTCTCCTTCTTTCCTCTTGTTTCCTTCTATCCTCCCCTCCCTTCTCCTCACTCACTCTCCTCTCCTCCTCCTGTCTTCATCTACTCCTCTTTTATTTCATTTCCTCCTCTTCTCTCCTCCCCTATCTTCCTCTCCTCTCATCTTATCCACTTTTCTTCCTCTCCTACTCCCCTCATCTCCACCGCCTTTCCTATTCTCCCCTTCTTTTCTTTTCCTCCTCACCTCCTCCTCTCCTTCTCTCAACTCCTCTTCATTATCTACCCCTCTTCTTTTCCTTTCTTCATTCTCTTCTCCTCTCCTCCTCTTCTTTTCTTTTTAGTTCCTTTTCTCCTCCTCCTCTCTCCTCTTCTCTCCTCTCATTTTCTCCTCCTCTCATTTCCTTCTCCTCTTTTCATCCCCTTCAGATTCACTCTTTCCACAGATGCTTGATAGAAAAAAAAAACATTTGCACATAAATGTGTGAGCGTGAGATGACGGCTTTTACAGCGAGGGAAACTGCCAGCTATTTAATCCTGCATTTACTCTCTCTCTCTCTCTCTTTCTCTCTCTGTATCACTCTCTGTCTCTCTCTCTTTCTCTCTCTGTATCACTCTCTCTCTCTCTCTCTCTCTCTCTCTCTCTGTATAATTCATATAAATTTTCCCATATCTCATTACACACACTATTGATTTATCCCTCTATCTAAGAAGTCGTATAAGGACATAGAAAAAGAAGTAGAGAAGGAGTGATAAACAGATGGAAAAATGAAAATAGATATATGAAGAACAAGATTGTTGCTCTTCCTGTGCAGACAGGAAGTGAAAACCTTCTGCTGTTTTTCACACATTTCAGGACGAGTAAAGGAGAGAAAGATGCTGAAGATCAAACCTGCCTTGTTTCGGATAAAAGAGCGGTGTGATGGAGTGAAGGAGGAGAAAACAAACAGCAGAGAAATACAAAAACAGTCACAGCGTGGGATCATCCATCCATCCATCCATCCAAGAGAGGAGGAGGAGGAAAAATGGAGTCATTATACTACACCTACTCCTTATTCTTATCCGTAATACGAGAGGGAGTCACACAGAGTGAGAGAGAGAGAGAGAGAGAGAGAGAGAAGACAAACTAAAAAAAGATAGAGACACAGAGAGAAAAACAATGGGAGAAAGAAAGACAGATGACGAGACAGAAAAACAGTGACAGAGAGAGAGAGAGGGAGAGAGAGAGAGAGAGAGAGAGAGAGAGACAGACATATCTGTAGACAGATGCTCCCTCGCTGTGTCCTTGTCTCCCCCCATCTCTCTCTCCCTCTCTCTCTCTCTCTCTCTCTCTCTGTTGTTACCTGTGTGTCAGGTGATCATTACTAATCTAATCTCACCTCCATTCAGAACCAATAAATAAATAAACATCAATGTGTTCACTTACGGAATGAGCCTCAATGTAATGAAATGTGTGTGTGTGTGTGTGTGTGTGTGTGTGTGTGTTAGAGTAATGGATCCATAATCTAATACACACATTTTAATGTTTTTATCGTTAGAAGAAGGAGGAGCCGTGTGTTAATAACAGTATTGGTGAATCCCAGTACTCTGTGTGTGTGTATGTGTGTGTGTGTGTGTGTGTGTGTGTGTGTGTGTGATAACCTGAGTTCCTGATATAGATTTTTGTTGATTAATTCTCTATAGCAGCAGCTCTGACAGTAGCGCAGGTTTATATTAATGCACTCGTTCTGATACGATATCGTTTCCATAGTAACAGCTCATTCACAGGGACGTGTACAGCGACGCTCCACTGATAATAAACTGATTAAAAATGTGTACAAATATTCTATAATGAGACTTTTATGTAACATGTATGGAAGGAGTCTCCAGTGTCAGCGCTTTGTAACAGTCAGAGGTAAAGCTGGAAGTTTTCCGACGTCTTCAGGACAGAGGAGTTTACGCTTCTTCGCGGTTTCTCACTAACATGCGGAACAAGCTGCGATTTATTTTTTCTCTTATTAACTTGAAGAGAGAGAATAAAGAGACGCTGGTGAGGGAACGAGTGTTTATAGCTGCTGTAACGTAAGTGACAACAGGAACTAACTTGTTTCACAGAACATTAAATGTAACTATAAACGGATAAAAAGTATGATGTATCGTTCTTTAAAATAGATTTGTTGGTAAGCTGCTGTAGTATAAGAGGAGTAAAACACTTGAGGACATGCTGTTATAGGAAAATAATCAGCTTCAGTTGATTAACAGTGGTAAGAGCAGCAGTAACCCCACGTGGTTGTTGATTATTTTCCGAGAACTGCACAACACACACAGTGTTACATATTTATTGTGTTACAGATGATTATAATGTCCATTAAATTCACACTTCAGTTCTCTGTTATATCCACTCTTGTTTGTGATGCATCACACTGCAAGCCTCGAATGTTGTGGTTATTTTCCTGCAGGAGGAGGATGATGGAAGATAATGGATACACACACACACACACACACACACACCACTCGTACAGAGATAACGAGTGTGTTGGCGAGCTGCCTTGTGTTTTTCAGACACAGATCTAAGCTGCACATGTCACACTGTCTCTACAAAAAGCTTCATTCATCTCCATCTGTGTGTGTGTGAGTGTGTGTGTGTGTGTGTGTGTGTGTGTGTGTGTGTGAGTGTGTGTGTGTGTGTGTTTACAGATCAGGCTATCTTGATATTGCAATTTAGTTTTCACTTTCAATTACAGTTTGGTGCAAAAGTTTGTGTCCCCCTGGAACCTGGAATGGAAATGAAGCTGTTCAGAGGAGATGGAAAAATGCTGGAGGCAAAAAATAAAATTATTGGAGAATATTTATATTAAATTCAGAAAGGGGGTGAAAACTTTTGCACTGATCTAATTTTTTTTGTCACTTTTAATATCTTAGCATACAATACCTGACAAATCTTATAACCGAATACACTAAACGTCATTCTCACTTTCACACTAGCATACGTTTCATTTTTATTTAATTTATATTTTTTTAATTATTATTTTAATTTGGATTTTATCCTAAATTATTTTGATATATTTTCTTCAGATATTATTACATGAAAATACATAAAATAATTTGTATTACTTATTTTTATTTCTTTTTTTACAACACATTTATTCTGTTTCTGCTTGTGTGTGTGTGTGTGTGTGTGTGTGGTGCATTACTTCATACTCTCTTAAACTGCATTATCTCATTATCTATTACACACACACACACACACACACACACACACAATCGATCTGTTAGAGGAAATCGCAGCACGATGCTGCTGCTCACACAGTTTGATGAATCACACTGAAGCAAACGATTATGGAGATGGACATTGACCACCACACACACACACACACACACACACACACACACACAAGTACACACACACACAAGTACACACACACAAACTAAAATAAATATCATTGATATAAACACCGCTGTGGTGCAGCTTCACTGGTAATAAATCAGTGTGACTGGACTTTAATCAGTCCCCTAACAGGACTTTAATCCCCTAACAGAAGACCTGCTCTGAACTTACTGAAGGTTCCTGCGCTAAAGATTCTGGCCAAAGGCTCCTGTCTTAAATTTCTTGAGCTAAAATCCCTGCGCTAAATTTATTTACTATATATAAAAGACTTGACCGTGGCATACTAGCTAATTGAATCATTAGCTAGCTTAGGTTTATGTTTGGCAGGTTTTTTTCACCTGGTTGCCTAGCAACAGTGCTTTCATAACGTTAATCAATATCACGAATTCTCGAATTTTATTCGAAGCTTTCAGAAATTTTTCCTTTTCCAAAACGACATCTCGTACAGTCAAATGATACCTGTGTGTATATATACTGTATAGATAACATACAGTTCTGTGCAAAAGTCTTGGCACCCTAATTTTTTTTTTTTAGTTCAAACTTTGTTATAGAGTTTTATTTTCTGACTTCTACATTATTGATTCAGTACAATAATTACATGTTCCAGAAAAATGTTTGTATGTCAGTAAAGAAAGCAGCAGATTCCATAAGAGACACTTTTCAGATAAAAACATAATGAAGGCTGCTGGGTTTCGCTGCAGAAATAAGAAGCGAGTCGACAGTCAAAGTCTCCAGAAGAACTGTGGCTGCTTCTGCAAGATGCTCAGTAACACTTCCAGCTCATTTCCTTATAAAACTGCACACACTGCACCTCAGATACTGCTTTATTTATTTAAAGTGAAGGATCGTCACATTAAATACTGACTTTGTTTCATTTATTACTGTTTACTGCTCTTTATAGAATTTTTTTTAATGTAGAAACATTTAATTTCATTATTTTTGAAGGCGTCTTTGCTCTACAGCTTTTCTTTACATGTGCCTAAGACTTCTGCACAGTACTGTATGTATGTGTGTGTGTGTGTGTGTGTGTGTGTGTGTGTGTACAGGGAAAAGCAGTGTTATAGAGTGAGTAATGCCCATACATCTGAACTGCGTGTGCACCATGACATTAATAATGATATAGCCACAAACTAAATTACAGAATCTCAGCCTCTGGAGTTTCGCTCGAGGCTGTGTCGTCATTCACGACGTTCTGCTTCACTGAAATCATGAGCTGGTTCTTCAAAAACTTTTTACAAATCCGAAGTTCATCATTACTGCAACTCCAACATGACACAAACGCACAAAGAGTCCACAAGAACTTATTTACGCTAATTCTCCGAGAATAAGAGCGCCGTTAGCGAACAGATGTCACCGGAACGACACGATAAACAGCAGAATGTGGCAGCACATGTTCATTCACAAGCAGCTGATCACAATGAGGCGCAAAAATAAATATAAAAAGGACATAAACACACGGCTGCAGTTCCATCACGGTCACTCGCGAGCTTCAGGAACTTCAGCGAGCAACAGAAGCTGAACAGATCTGATCTGATGCCACTGGGGAAAAATAACACATTAAAGTTATTCAGCTGGAAACAGAGCTGGTGATTTCGAGGCAGAAGGAGACGAGAATCAGCGAAAAAAAGTCCATATATATAAAAAAACACGCTTTATTCACAGTTCAATATAGAAAATACACCAATCTCACAGCGCAGTCAGATTTCAACACATACAGATTTTCATTCACTAACATTATTTATAGAATTATTTAAAAAGAATATATTAAACACTGTAAAAAAAAATCGTCTTCACAGGTAAAGTTAAGTATCTGATTACAATCGCACTTCTTACTTTACTCAACTTCTTCAACAACGCATTAAAAAACGTGTGTAAACTTTGATACGGTGAAGTTTTCTGTAAGCAGACATTAATTTCTGTAACATGTATGGAAGGAGTCTCCAGTGTCAGCGCTTTGTAACAGTCAGAGGTAAAGCTGTGACTTTTCTGTCCTCTTCAGGACAGAGGAGTTTACGCTTCTTTGCAGTTTCTTGCTAATGTAACAAGCTGCGTTTTCTTATTAACATCGAGAGAGAGAATAAAGAGAGGCTGGTGAGGGAACGACTGTTTATAGCTGCTATAATGTAAGTGACAACAGGACCTAACTCGTTTCCCATAACATTATATGTAACTATAAACGGATAAAAAGTATGACATGTCGTTCTTTAATAAATATGAAATTGTAATCGCTTATAAATTGCTGGAATAAAACAGTTGGGGACGTGGTGTTATATTGATTATTTTACTATAACAGCAGCACACACAGCAGTTTATTCTTTATTGGTCACTTCCTGTTATTGTGTGTGTGTGCGCGAGTGTGTGTGTGTGCGCGAGTGTATGTGTGTGCGCGAGCGTGTGTGTGTGTGCGTGTGTGTGTGTGCTCAGTGAAGTGTTGATGTTACAGGAGAGGATGTAAATGAGGGAAATGTACCTCGAGATGGAACAACTCCCAACTACATCCTCAGTGTGTGTGAAAAGAAACGAAACACCGTCCTGACTGTCACCTACACACACACACAAACACACTCACTCACACACACACACTCACACACACATTCCTCGACCCGCTCCTCACACACACACACACACACACACACACCTGTAACCGTTCCTTTTGAGTTTTGCACAGAAAAACCGAGCAGCTCCCTGAACACCGTCCCGCTCTGCGCGTGGAGGTTGAGGTCACTGTCTCTCCACCGAGATTCCTCCATAACACACAGCGCAGCATCTGATGCGTTACATCGGATCACAAATCTAAACAAATTCGATGCAGAACTGGATCTCCACACACCTCTGACGTCTGCTGAAAGAAGGGATGGATTGCAGATGCACTTGTTGATATTCTGAAGATGAACAGATTCGGAGTCGTTTATTATTCCACGCTAGTTTTCAGTCTTTTAGTTGAGGAGTGTGAAGAAAGCGTTAAAGGCAGTTCTTGTCTTGTTTTATGTTCGGATTTTACCACTGCAGTGTGATTACCTGATAGCTGGTTTTTTTGTCTTTTAGGAACTACACTTTATTTGTCTACAGTGCAGGCATGGTTAGCTTTCTTAAATATGTGCACTCAGGATCAGTCTAGATGATCAGATGAACTGTGTCTGCCGTTTGTCTTTACAGGATGTTGCTACCTTCACTTCACTTTTAAATTAGCATTGTAAGCTGATTCTGCTCTCTCTCTCTCTCTCTCTCTCTCTTTTACTCATTTTCACAGGAGTTCCCGACTGAAATCTCCTGATCTACACGCGTCACCTCCCAGCCCTGCACTTCTGAACGTGTTCAGAAACCTCTCCTTGGCTTGGAGGATATCAGACCAGAGATTTTACTGTTATAGTTTTTTATTGTTAAGTGAGCAAGGACAAATCAATGACGTACAAGCGTAGCGAGCACTGGCCTTTTCGTTTCTGCTTTAGAAAGCAATATGATGAGATAATCTTGATATTGTGATCTTTTTCTAACACTGATTTGCTGGCAGTTTGTTGGGAAACACAACACTGAGATACATGTCATATAGCAGAGGTATGATATTTTGGTCACTGCTTTCCCTGTTGCCTGTTTCGTGACCTTTTACTACACCGATTGTCCCTTTATCTCTCTCATGGCCTCATGTGCTTATGCACTGCCATGTAGGATGTGTGTTTGGAAAAGATCTGCAATGGGCAAGAATGAAGAACTCTTACACACTAAGTTTTACATATTTAGTTTAAAAAAATAATTATACTGAGTAATAGGAATAAACTGTTTGTGTTCTAGACACTCATTCATTTAAGCAGTACACACTTACATATAAACACTAAACACTACAACCGCAAGATGTACAGATTTCTGACCTTTGACTTTACAAAATTTAAAATATAATAAAGAATAAAATAAAAATGAAATAAAGATAAAGAAATAAAAATGAAATAAAGAACTGTGTATTGAGTTTGTCAGGAGTGCTGAATACAGTGTATTGAAATTTAGAAAAATGAAAGCAGCAAGAATCTCCATCAATCAGTGCAGACTTTTTAATTTATTATTATTATTTTATTTTATTTTATTCTTTATATTAAAAGTTACTTTTTGTTTGTAGAGTTTTGTTGGGGGATTAGTAGTTTTTGTTTGTAGAGTTTTGTTGGGGGATTAGTAGTTTTTGTTTGTAGAGTTTTGTTGGGGGATTAGTAGTTTTCATAGGGTTTTGTTGGGGGATTAGTAGTTTTCATAGGGTTTTGTTGGGGGATTAATAGTTTTCATAGGGTTTTGTTTGGGGATTAGTAGTTTTTGTAGGGTTTTGTTGGGGGGATTAGTAGTTTTCGTAGGGTTCTGTTGGGGGATTAGTAGTTTTCGTAGGGTTTTGTTGGGGGATTAGTAGTTTTCGTAGGGTTCTGTTGGGGGAGGCTGCTGTCATCATGTTGACTGTGTTTGTCTTCCTCTCTGTCTCGGACGTTCTCTCTCCTTCTCCCCTCCTGCATCGGGCTTCTTGACTCACTGGATCTTGACAAATTGCCTTTTCTGGGCTTCTGTCCTTCCTCTCATCCATGATGGACCATTTGTCTTCTTTCTGATGGTCTCAGTCCAGAGTGTCCATCATTCCATCATTCTGTGTCTCTTTGCTCTCAACTGGTCTGGTGTCAGTCCGCTGTTTCCTCCCTGCATTCAGTTCAGTTGTGGGACAGAATGAGAGAAATCGCTATGCAAGTGCTGTTATACTAAATATCAGAACTCTCGGAACGCCGCTTGTCCAATCAAATTAGTGGACCGGGACCGGAACTATCTGTTACATAATTAAGCAATAATGCACTCGCAATCGTGCGGTTAAACTCGGCTGTGATTCGGCTGTAGGCACGAGGCTGTAGGTGATCACAGCCGTGGTGATGTTCAGTATAAACGCATGATTGCGAGTGTGATGTTGCTTTTACACGCAGCAGTTTACTGTATAGATTTTTATTGATTTGATGTAAATCTGCTTTGAACGGTGCGACAGGAACAACACTGAAAGTCATTATGTGACTCTGCATAAGTTTAACAGCAGTGTGGACGTGTGATCAAGGCTTTAATTCCTGATCTTCTTCTTCTTCTTCTGCGGCGTCTCAAGGCCACCTTCACGTCCATCAGCGTGCTCGGAACCAGAATCTCCACCACAAAGAGTTCCACATCAAAATACTTTTTCACTTTCAGCTCGCAATCCCACGTTCAAAGCCTCGGAAGGATGAAACTTGGAGACCTCCCGCTGTTCATGTGGAAATGAGAAATCTGTGCTGGGATGGAAATCTCGCACACACACATTCACACACACTCACACACAATCTATCAGCATGTTATCAAAGGTACACTACACGTTTATGCACACATACATCGCTCACGTCGACTCCGTCTCGTCCGGAACGCCGCAGCCGGAATGCTGATGAGCGCTGAAGGAGGAACGGCTTCGATACGCGGGACAACAGAATGTCGAGCGTCTCTCGCGCGCGCACACACACACACACACACACACACACACACACACACTGTGATCTGGTACAAGCTGACACACCTCATAACATCTCCTAAACTCGTCTATAAAATAAATATATTTTGGTAATAAACTGTTTATAAGCAGGTAATGCATAGTTTATGAATGAAAAATTGTCATGCGTTTTTATATATTAGTGTCTTATATTACGGAATTAGCATTAAATATACTGACAGTTTTTACAACAAATAATAAAAACGTTGACAGAGTTTCTCAATTTGAAGAATTAATTTCTTAATAAAAATGAGGAAACTTTCATTATAAACTTTTATTATAATGTTTTAATCTGATACCTGAAGCGTTAATACAGTTATACAACACTGATTCATTCATACATTAACAATTAATAAACTATATATTACTTATTCATAAATAGTTTATTACTAAACCTTAAGGTTAAAGCTCAAAACTTCATTACGATCTTTTCATTTCCCATCAGAGTAGAACCCAAAGAACCCTTGAAGAACGCTTGAAGAACCCTTGAAGAACCCTTGAAGATCCCTTGAAGATCCCTTGCTTCTGAGTGGCTTGTGAGGGACAGCAGCAGCTTCCTTCAGGTTTGTGTTCATCACCTTTATTTTTGTTGTGTTTGCATGTTTCTTTTACTTTTTACTTTCTTTCACATATTACAGATTTTTTTTTATTTTGTTTGGCCAGCTTTTTTGTTTGTTTTTTGTTTGTTTTTTGGCTAGTTTGTTTCTTTTCCCATGTCTCTTTGTTTACATTTTCCTTTTTGGCTATCATGGTTTGTTTTACTTCCTGCATCACAGCCTTTATTGTTGTTGTTATTGTTGTTATTGTTGTTGTTGTTGTTGCCCATCGATTTTTCCTGCACATCTCTGCGTGGTTCTTCTCCCATGTCTCCGCACAGAAGAGTTTTGTTTTTCTGGCTTTTTTCCTTTTAGGCTAGCATGATTATTTTTCCTCCATCTCCACACATCACATTCTTTTCTAAACATTTTTGGCTCCCCTTCTTCTTCTTTTTTTTTTTACATCTTCTCCATGCATCACAGTCTTTTTAGTTCTTTCATGGTTCTTTCTCCTCATCTCCACACATCACTGTTAGTTATTTTTGTTCTTTTTGGGTTTCTTTCTCTTCATCTCCACACAACTCCACAGTTGTTTTTTGTTTTTTGCCTAACATGGTTCTTTCCCTTCTTGTTTTAGCTAGCGCAGTTCTTCTCCCGCTCTTCACACATCACAGCTGCTTATTTTGGCTAGCTTATTTTTTTGGCTCTTTATATTTTTATTTTGATTTATTTCTTTTTGGCTCTCATGGTTCTTTACTCTCATCTCCACAAATCACAGATGTGAATCTCAGCTCCGCCTCTGCAGGATGTCCGAGTGCGACTCTCCTCTCTATTATCCACAGCTTATAGAAGTGAATAAGTAATAAATGAAAATCAATATTATTTACAAACTAGACAACTTTCTGTGAAACATCTAAATTAGTTTTATTGCTCACTGTCATCACTGAAGCATGGTGGTGGTAGCATCATATTCAGCGTCACGACTGTGTCATATTCTTTACATTTTTAAATACAGGATTAAATGGTGCTCTCCAAGAAAAGGTGCTCTGGGTTCTTCCAGGAACAGGTGCATTTATACTGAGATCACATGACACTTTAATGACGTACAGGTCATTAGTACCAGTGGTTAAGACGTGGTTAAGACGTTGGACTTCTGATCGGAAGGTCGTGAGTTCAAATCCCAGCACCACCAAGCTGCCACTGCTGGGCCCTTGAGCGAGGCCCTTAACCCTCAACTGCTCAGTGTATAAATGAGATAATTGTAATTCGCTCTGGATAAGAGCATCTGCCAAATGCCATAAATGTAAATGTACAGGTCGACTCTGTCACTTCTGATGGTAATTTAGGAATGTCACAGTAATGGGGGTGAATAATTATGCAATCACGACTTTTTACAATTTCTATTTGTAAATAATGGCCTAATTTGTGTAGATTCATGACATAAATTCCAATTAAGTTCACATTTTTTCAATTTCTGGGTGAAGGAGGAATAGAAACATATACATCTACTTTACAGTTTATTACAAAAAAATAAATAAGAAGGCAACATAATAATAATAATAATAATAATAATAATAATAATAATGATAATAATGATAATAAGAGGGCAGAATATCACACCTGAGAGAATTTAAAAGCAGTTTCGTGGATGTGAAAGACACTGGATCTAGTTATAAAGGTAAAAGATGGGCATGTTTGTGATTAGAGGATATTTATATTATATCAGTGTTTGAAAATTTATACCCCCTTACTAAATATTTATATCACATTTGGAAAGGGGGTATAAACTTTCAAACACTGATATAATTTTCATATTTGCATTAATAATGAATTAAAATGCAGTTTTGCAACTTCTGTGGAACTGAAATCACTAAATATGTGTTTTTGTTTCAAATGAAATTTCCTTTTCTTCTTCATTTTGAGAAGGGGTGCACATACTTTCTCACTCGGCTGTATATACTGTATATTAGCGTACGTTCTTCCTGCTCAGGACTTTTTCTTTCGTGTGCTTGAGTTTGCGCAGCGACAGCGAGAGGCGGCTCTCAGCTCGGCGTGTTTCAGTGTCCTGGGGCTCGACGTTACAGAAACGCTGACGGATCAGAGGCGAGATACGGACGGAGGAGATCGTTATCCTTCTGCTCAGAGTCACACGCCGACGTTTTACTGAGCTGGAGGAAAACCAGCCGCCTGAAGCTGGAGGAAATAAGGAGAAGGTCCGATAAAGAGAACTCCTTCTGCGCTACTTCATTTAGTCTCGGAGCGTTACCGTGGCGATGCAGAAAGTGCTCAAAAGAGCAGAATAAAAAAATACTGAGTGGTGCGATGAAGTGTTTTAATCCTCGTACAACACAGCAATTTATTAACGATTACAATTCTTTATTCATTAAAAAATACTTACTTTTTATCCATTTATAGCTGCAATGAAGGTTCATAAAGTTCTCACTTACGTTATAGCAGCTATAAACACTCGTTCCCTCACCAGCGTCTCTTTATTCTCTCTCCTGAAGTTAATAAGACAAAAAATAAACGCAGCTTGTTCCGCATGTTACTGAGAAACCGCAAAGAAGCGTAAACTCCTCTGTCCTGAAGATGTCGGAAAAGTTACAGCTTTATCTCTGACTGTTACAAAGCGCTGACACTGGAGACTCCTTCCATACATGTTACATAAACACATTTCTGCTTTCTAACGTTTTTAAATCCGTGGGAATGAGCAGCTCTTGCAGAAACCGTAACGCATTAATATAAACCTGCGCTGCTG
>NC_069716.1:854029-864029 GCF_027358585.1 Pangasianodon hypophthalmus
GAGAGTGGATCGTGTGAATCAAGTGAGAGTGGATCAGGTGAGAGTGGATCGTGTGGATCAGGTGAGAGTGGATCGTGTGAATCAGGTGAGAGTGGATCGTGTGAATCAGGTGAGAGTGGATCGTGTGAATCAGGTGAGAGTGGATCGTGTGAATCATTAGCAGGTGAGAGTGGATCGTGTACAGGTGAGAGTGGATCGTGTGCAGGTGAGAGTGGATCGTGTGCAGGTGAGAGTGGATCGTGTGAATCAGGTGAGAGTGGATCGTGTGAATCAGGTGAGAGTGGATCGTGTGAATCAGGTGAGAGTGGATCGTGTGAATCATTAGCAGGTGAGAGTGGATCGTGTACAGGTGAGAGTGGATCGTGTGAATCACGTGAGAGTGGATCGTGTGAATCACGTGAGAGTGGATCGTGTGAATCACGTGAGAGTGGATCGTGTGAATCAGGTGAGAGTGGATCGTGTACAGGTGAGAGTGGATCGTGTGAATCATTAGCAGGTGAGAGTGGATTGTGTGCAGGTGAGAGTGGATCGTGTGAATCAGGTGAGAGTGGATCAGGTGAGAGTGGATCGTGTTACAGGTGAGAGAGGATCGTGTGGATCAGGTGAGAGTGGATCGTGTGCAGGTGAGAGTGGATCGTGTGCAGGTGAGAGTGGATCAGGTGAGAGTGGATCGTGTGAATCAGGTGAGAGTGGATCGTGTGAATCAGGTGAGAGTGGATCAGGTGAATCATTAGCAGGTGAGAGTGGATCGTGTGAATCAGGTGAGAGTGGATCAGGTGAATCATTAGCAGGTGAGAGAGGATCGTGTGAATCAGGTGAGAGTGGATCAGGTGAGAGAGGATCGTGTGAATCAGGTGAGAGTGGATCAGGTGAATCATTAGCAGGTGAGAGAGGATCGTGTGAATCAGGTGAGAGTGGATCAGGTGAGAGTGGATCGTGTGAATCAGGTGAGAGTGGATCAGGTGAATCATTAGCAGGTGAGAGTGGATCGTGTGAATCAGGTGAGAGAGGATCAGGTGAGAGTGGATCGTGTGAATCAGGTGAGAGTGGATCAGGTGAATCAGTTTCAGGGGAAAATAGATAACTCGAGCTCAGAAAGTCGCTAGAAGTCGCCAGATGACGTCTGAGACTAATTTGCATATTCATTGGATCGTCGTGATCATTTGCATATCAGGAAGGAAGATTTTCTGAAGCTGTAGAGTTTTAGTAGAATAGAAAATAATGAAATGCAACTATAAATGTATAAAAAAGTACCAAGTGTCATTACTTAATAAAACAATAATTGTAGGAATAATCGTTGGAAAATTGCTCAGGTGTAAAAGGAACAGAACACTTTGTCATGTGTGTGTTGGGTGTGTGTGTGTGTGTGTGTGTGTGTGTTGGGTGTGTGTGTGTGTGTGTGTTGGGTGTGTGTGTGTGTGTTGGGCGTGTGTGTGTGTTTGTGTTGGGTGTGTATGTGTGTGTTGGGCGTGTGTGTGTGTGTGTGTTGGGTGTGTGTGTGTGTGTTGGGCGTGTGTGTGTGTTGGGTGTGTATGTGTGTGTTGGGCGTGTGTGTGTGTGTGTGTGTGTGTGTTGGGTGTGTATGCGTGTGTATGCGTGTGTATGCGTGTGTGTGCGTGTGTGTGTGTGTGTGTGTGTTGGGCGTGTCCAGCGTGGCGCTCCCTGCAGGTCGGTGCGTCTCCGCTCGACGCCGTACAGAGAGGATGCGCTGCGTGTGAAGAGGAGCAGTGTGACGGCAGCGTGGGCTTCGGCGGACATCCTGACGAGACAGGAGAGACCACGCTGGACGCCCTCATCATGAACGGGTAAAAAGTTCGGCTTTTATTACAGGAATATTTCTGAATCACATCTCTAGTGTTTTTAATCTGAAAATCATGTCTATAAATAAATAATAAATCATAGTAAGTATTTTTCTGCCTCTCAAACTCTACATTTTCACTAAGACCCACCCACTAGTCATTAACATTCATAAAACTAACCTTGGTGGTCATTAATATTAATGAGCTTGCTAACAGCCTTCTCAAAAAGGGAGAAATGTTTTGCGTATATTTTTTAAAAATCAGCTTTTGTAACCTTCTGACCAATCTCCAACTTTGCTCTCCGTGCTCCCGAGCGGCGCAAAATTGAGCGCAAAATTGTCTGTGTGCTCCGGGTGGGAGGGGCTTACTCTCTCTCCCCTGTCAATCACAGCAACACTAAAAAAAAAATAATAAAAATTACATTGTTTGTGCTCTTCAGTGATACGATGGAGGTGGGAGCGGTGGGAGATCTGAGGAGGGTGAAGAACGCAGTGGGCGTGGCTAGAGCCGTGATGGAGCACACGCATCACACGTTGTTAGTGGGAGAATCAGGTAACGTGACATCATATTCATTCATAAACTCTATTTTATATACAGACAGAGCTGTTAATCAAAACGCGATTAAATTATTAAGAGTCTTCTTAATGAAGCACAATAACATTCTTAATTAGAAGTTTGAGTCTAATTAAGACAATTTCAGCCAAAGAAGAACAAACGCAGGTCAAAAGATTGTCCGTTGTTGTCTGAAATGTACAGTGAGTCGTTTGGGAGCCGAAAGAGTCGACTCAGTGAACTGAATCATAAGAACTGACTCAGTGAAAAGATCCAGAATTCCAGTGACTCCTGCTCTCTGTGTATACAGTGCACTAGTTTATAGATTTAACCGGATTAGGGGAGATTTAGAAGTGTGTATGACACATTTAACTTCTTTTCTGTTAACTTTTTTGTAAGATTTATTTAAGATTTAGTCCCTGTTTTACAGCGAATAGTGTTTCCTGCCACTGAAAGTCTAATATTCCCCCCTTTTTTTTTCTTTTTTTCTCCATGCAGCGACAGAGTTTGCTCAGGACATGGGCTTCAAAGCTGAAAGTTTGTCCACTAACTATTCGATGAACACTTTCTCACAGTGGCTGAGTCAGAAATGCCAACCGAACTACAGGAAGGTGAGCAAACGAGCACAGATTGCAGAAATATCCTTAAAAATGAATCAGAGAGAAACATAACACAATAACGCAAAATTCCTTCATCGTATTATTAACCAGGACTTTTTTAAATTACTGCGTTTATTTACATCTCAGGACACAGTGCCGGTTTACACACAGTACACACCAAGTGCCTCAAAATGCTCGAATTCTTCAAATGTGCATTAAAAAGATTTATTTATTAAAAACTCTTGAATTAAAGAAATGAATTTTGTATAACGATAAGAGTAGTAATTTAAATGTAATGTTAAAAATATATAGGAGTTTTAAAAATAATTTGAAATCAATTCTAAAGATTAATATATGAATACAGACTAAGCCAAGAAGAAAAGATCAACATACATTGAAAAAAATGAATTAAAATATAAATTTAGAAAGAAAAATCGGGTTTAGGAACAAGAGAAGAATGAGGAAATAATGACTGATGCACTTTTATGTGCTAATGATGTGAATAAAAAACTAGTTTTTATACTTTGTGTATTCTTAAAAAAAAAAAAAAAAAAAAAGCAGGGAATTGGATTTGGATTAGATTTTTTTCTCTGAATTTCCAGAACGTTTTCCCGGATCCTTCCGTGTCATGTGGGCCGTATAAACCCCGAGCTGAAGTGAAGCCGAGGCAGAAGCGAGGATTAATTAACCTCCGCTCCCACGATACCATCGGTAACAATACTGTTACATTCATTCTGACGTACTGGAGATAAACACACACACACACACACATACACACACACACACACACGCACACTGTATAAACACTCTAACATCAAATAACTAGCATCAGAACTTATGTTGTGCTCTGGACTTTAGGATGGAGACGTAAAGTGATGCTGTAGTGAACGAATCACTCTGAATCACTGCGAATCACTCTGAATCATTTAAGATCACTGCGAATCACTGCGAATCATTCCGAATCATTCCGAATCACTCCAAATCACTCTGAATCATTTAAGATAATTCTGAATCACTCCAGTTCACTCCAAATCATTTTGAATTATTTTTGTTTTTCTTGTTTTGATTAGGAATGATTGTGATTGGACGCAGCGGCCAGGTGGTTGCAGCGACGTCTACCAACGGAGCGAGCCATAAAGTTCCAGGGTGAGTGAAAGAAAATAAATTTAAAAATTGACCAAATTAATTTTAAAAATTGATCTTATTTTACTGTTTATAGTAATGTTCATACATTTACAGTTAATTCATGATTGTTTTTTCATTCATTGCATTAATGTGCTTTATCAGAAATATTTTATCAATCCTTTATTTCGGATTGTTAATTCAGATTGTTGGAAATGTGAACGATTTGTTAATATTTATATTATTATTATCATACGTGTGTTTCTGCAGCCGTGTTGGAGATTCTCCGATAGCAGGAGCCGGGGCGTACGCAGACAGTGCAGTAGGGGGCGCTGCAGCGACAGGTGATGGCGACCTCATGATGCGTTTCCTGCCCAGGTAACTCGCTGTGTAACTTTAGGAGCACAACTTACCCATAATGCACTGCTCACTTCCTGACATTCCTCCCAAAGTTTAATTAAAATGAATTACATTTAAAGATAAAGAATTAATTTCTGACTAACAAGCTTTTATTTTATCTTAAGTGGAGCAGATATCAAAATATTATACTGAATATTTAACTGTAATTAAATTTAATGTATTTGAGGCAAATAAATACAGAAATAACATTTATAAATAAATAAATAAATAAATCTAAACAAACAAATAAAATATTAATTAATGACTTGCTAATTAGAAGGTAAATGACAGTTGCCTCTTTAAGGACACTGAAAATATCACTGATAATATTTTTGATATTTATAATAAATATATAGTGGTGAAGTTGTTAAAAAATATGACTGAATTTTAAATAAATAAGATTATTAATCTCAGATGTAACAGCAGGTGGAATGTGAAACGTCTCCACCTGACGCTTTTACTCGTGTGACTGTTGACAGTTTTTTAGCGGTGGAGTTGATGAGGTCAGGAGTCGAACCCACCGCCGCCTGTGAAACCGCCATCTACAGGATCAAGAAGCATTACCCACAAGTCTTTGGGGCAATCATCTGTGCCAACCGCACGGGCGGATTCGGTGAGTTTAACACTCTTACTGTGGTTCACACGCGTTTAGAGAATTAAAGGAAATAAATCAGAGCCGACGTTTTAAAATATGCGCATATCATTATCCATTTAAAGTCTTATTATAGAACTAAAGTAAAAAAAAAAATGTTCTAAAATTAAGTTATGTTCAGGTATGAAGTCAACAATAATCTGTGCTTTAGGTATTATTTAGATAAATAACTAATAAATAAAAATCTAAATTTATTTTTTTAAATATTAAAAAAAATCTTTCCTGATTACATTATGGTTTACGTTAAGATTAAATAAATGACTCATTTATGAGTTTAAAAATAAACACATTGTGTATATAGAGTATAAATATTTCAGTATGTAATATAATAGCCTTTAACGACCCGCACCTGTTTAATTATTTTAAAAAATATTATTAAGAAATTTAATAAATGTTTAATAAATATTAGGTTAACTGATTATAACTGATTATAACTGATATATTTTTAAAAAATTCATTTTGTACTTTTTTATTTTGCTACTCAGAGATAAATCTACTGCAGTAATCTAAATTAAGTCATCAATAATGAACGTTAGATTTTATTTAAATAAACATTTATTAATTATTTAAAACCGTGAGCGAGCTGAAGAATAAAACTTTCTGTGAAAGCTGCTAATTTATGAATAAAATAATGACTGCATTGTACTGTATGTATACTGTATATAAATACACTAATTTTATATTTAAATAATCTTTCAGGACTCTCAGTGGGTTAATAAAATTATTTTTAAAAAATTTAAAATGAATATCACTTAACAATAATTAATTTATATATTTAAAAATAAAAAAAATTATATTTTTCAGGTGGTTTTTGTCACTAAAACTATAAAAAAAGACAAAATAAACACAACGCTAGCTGACTTATAACACTCACTGGTAGCTTATGAAAGTAAAAAACAAAAAAGGTCTTACATAACTGTTAAGAACTATTTAAGAGCCATTGTTTAATAATATTATAAAAGAAAGTTAATATTTCATCATTTACGTCAAAAACAGAAAAAAAATTCATACCTTAATATTTACAGAAAAAAAAAGAAAAAGAAAAATTAAAAGTTGCTTCAGTAAAACTTTTAAATTTATTAAACTACTTATTAAACTAAAAAAAAACTCTAAGGATTCACAGTTATTTAAGAATAATAAATATTTAATTTTTAGAGATTTTAACAAAAAATCTGTATTTCTTTAGATAATTAAATGTAAAACACTCCGTGCTGAAGGATTTACGGCGAATTTGTAATTTATAAAACGTCTTTCCTGTTAAAATAAAAACAGGAAAATTATATTACAGCAGGAAAAGTCCTCTGATTTCTTTAAATAATTAAATAATAATTAAAGTTAATAAAGCAGTGTTTTTTTTTTTTCATCATTTGGAATATGTAAATCTTATTAAAGAATAAATAAAGAATTGTGTTTGTTTATTCCGGTATAAATGTCGTTTTCTAATATCGTTGTTGTTGTTTGTTCGTTTAAAGGTGCAGCGTGTAATAAAGTCTCGGGCTTCTCGCAGTTTCCCTTCACGGTGTTTAATCCACAGAGCAACAGACCTCAGCTGCACAAAGTCGACTGTGTGTAGCGCTGATTTTACACACAACACACGTTCCTGAGCAAACACTGGAATCAGTTCAGCGCCGCAGGGGTCGTAGTTTAATTATTACAGATTGTTGAAGTTTTAATAAATATTTTTTTTCAGACTCAAAGAGGAAAATTTCTTTATTTGAAGAATCAGAGAAAGTTCATCCCTTCAACCTGAAGCACTGATTTAATACAAAACTACAGCACATGAACATAAAGAGAAGCTGCTAATATTAAATATTAATATTTTATTAAATGTAAATGTGTATTTACGCCATTTGAAAAGTCTACTTTAGAAATCTGGCAAAATGAAATTAAGAATTTTTGCATACAAATGTACATTTAATTTTTAAATAACCTTTTTATTACTGTGGATAAAAATAATTCTTTACATTCTTTTTTTTTTTTTACCCAAAAATTAAATCAATCTATTTCAAAAATAAAAATGTAGATTATGTATTCAGAAAATGTAAAAACTTCCAGAAATTGGGGGAAAATGTAAATAATTATTGTATACAAATATAACTTGCATTCCTAAAGAACCTTTTTATTAATGTAATGAAAAGTGTTGAATTTTTTTATCTATATTTGATTAAATGGAACCAAAGAAAGCAGCTACATTAAAAAAGAAATGATTTATCTTTGCATATTTAAATGAAATGTTTATAATAAAATAACCCACAGTGCCGGGTGTAACTGTGTGTGATGACGTGTGACGTGTGAGCAGCTGATTGGCTCACGAGCTTTTCTCCGCCCACTGGAAGAACTCGCACTGTTTCCCCTGTTTCAGCGGACAGACGTAAAAACGTCGCCCGTTATTCGGCCCCGGCTTCAGGACGGTTCTCATCAGGGTGCGTTTAGCGTGATGACACGTGGGGAAGTGCAGATCAGCCCACTGCCACGACACAGGACAAAAAAACGTTCAGGACAAAAATAAATAAAATAAAATATTTGTAAAATAATGATTTTAGAGTAGATGTTACTCATGAGGAAAAATAAAAAGACAAATAAAAACACTTAGGGCTTTTGTATAACTTGCATTATTTATCTCGTTATTTGCTTTTTAAAATGTTGGCTTGTTGCACTCTCTGTCTCAGCGGCTCTTAAAGCAAATCGTTTATTATTTCATTTTATTTTAATAAAAACCTTCATGTTAATTATTGCTCTTGCTTTCTGAAGAGAATTATAACGTTTCAGTGTTAAACGCTTCACTATAACGACTTTCAGATGAAGTCAGACTTTTTTCCCCCGATACAAAACATTGCTGGACTACGGCAACTCTAACAGGACAAAAACTAAATAGACTCCAGCATTAGGAGGCGCTGAAGCGTCTGCTATGTTACTGTGCTTTATACAACCAAAAGATACATATATTCATTTTTCCTTCAAGAATTCTTTCCTTTATTCATCTTTAATGTTTTGATTTCTATTTTTTGTCTTTATCTTTACTTGAAATTTAAAGTAATCAAATTTTTTTTTACCTCAAAGAAGTTACACTGGGAGCCTCGGGGAAGGGCGCAGGTGTAGAAGTGCCTGCCTTTATTCTCTCCCTCTTTAGTGACCACCCTGAGGACGCCGGGACGGCGGTGAGTGGTGCAGCAAGGGATTGTGGGTAGTGAAGTAGTGCCACTGCTGGAATGAGACAGAATCAGAATTGTTTTAAAACGGAGAGATTACAGAAAGAAGTGCACACTACAGGTGATTTAAACACAGCCTCACCTTGACGTGTGCTGGTTTTCATCCTGCTGCTGTCCTCCTGTCAGACGTTCACTCTCCGTCTTCCTCCTCTTGCTAGGAATGCTGGGAAATCCAGGCGAGGCTCGTTTGCTGATATGAGCTCCTGCGGGCTGTGTCCCAATCCCAGCAGTGCTGGAGTCGCTCCCTAGCCCTACGCCGCTCCTGCGGCCGCTGGCGTGACTCGGAGGCGTAGCGGGTCCGGGGCCGAGGTCAGACAGGACGAGGGTGGTGTTCCCGAACGCAGCTCTGCGGTGGAGCTTCACTTCCTGCTGCGGTTTGGAGAAAGTGTTGTGAGGGAAGCGGATAAGTGCACTAAAGAAGGGAGGATCCTTCACTGCGTCTGTACGAGCTGCAGAGAGCGAGAGGAGGAAAAGACGAGAGAGTTTTTAGTCTCCGTTACAGAGGAGTTTGTGAATGAGTGACTGTGTTAGTCTATTTTATTATTTAATTAATATTTGGAAATTATTCAGTTATTTTTTTAAACATCACTTAAGTTTGGGATAAAATGGTTACAGTCAAAATGGGGCGGGAACTGAGATCTGATTGGTTACAATGACAATAGGGGTGGGAACTGAGATCTGATTGGTTACAGCAACAATGGGGCAGGAACTGAGATCTGATTGGTTACACCATGACAGGAACAGGATCTGCAGTTTGATTAGTTACAACAGCATTGGAGGCGGGAACTGAGATCTGATTGGTTTCAGCAACGATGGGGCGGGAACTGAGATCTGATTGGTAACCGTGGCATTATGGGCGGGAACTACAGTCTGATTGGCTACGTCTCAGCATCAGGGGCAGCATCTTCTGAATTGTTCTGAGACTCACCCAGAGGTCGAGGACTCATACACGCTTCACAGAACTTGACGATTGGTCGGTTAACCAGCGTGCAAAGGTCACATGACCACTCTTCTTCCTCTTTTGTGGCGACACAGTCGACGTCCTGCACGGATCTCTGACTCGTCCATCTCGGTAAAGTGTTGAGACTGGGGAGTTTACTGTTACAACACAGAGCATCGTGTGTGTGTGTGTGTGTGTGTTTTTACAGAATTTAGAGCTTTAATAGGGAGTAGGGAGCCATTTTGAACAGAGAAGGTCTCACCTGATGTCGATTTCAGTCGGATCTTTAGTCTGGCAGCGTGAGCAGAAGTACGTCATCCTGTTATCGTTCCCTAAGCGACACACGGTGACGGCAGCACTGCACTGACCACAGCTGGAGCGCTTGTACACCTTACAGTGCTTATAGAGCGCCGAGCCGCGTTTACGACACTGACGCGGAGGAATAAAGAGTTTATGACGCATCAGAAACTCTGAAATTATTCTGCCAGGATAGATGATGTCACAAAAACGTTCTCTGAACCTGAGACGTTGCTGCAGTGTTAAATAAGGTTTATGTGAAAATAATCCGATATCGTGATGCAGTAAAACTCATCATCAGGAATTCATCACATCACTGAGCCTCTAGAGAGTAACGCAGGAAATCACACACCTGGTAGAAGAGCAGCGTGAACTCCCGCGTCATTTTCACCAGGTGCTGGACGAGTTCCGTCTTCAGCTCACTCACCTGC
>NC_069716.1:869029-881529 GCF_027358585.1 Pangasianodon hypophthalmus
AAGGAATGGTGTGTTTTTTCCTCGGCTGTTCTTCGTCCTTCCTGTCTGAACTTTGCCCACATGTTCCTCTTGTTTGTCTTCCTGTAACTACGACATCATTTCCTTTAAGAACCTTAGCAGACATGTAAAAGCAAAGGCTTGGGATTGTTTTTGATCATGGCAAGTGAACCCACAGTTCAAGTCTAATGTGATGGTTTGTCTATAGAGAAGAGAGATTTATCTTCGCTTAACACCTGATTTCACTCATCACACGAACCTCTGAAGAGCTAAAATTAAACTTCTGCAATGCTGTGACCTTTCAGGACCCGAGTTTGACCCCAGTGACCTCTAACAATGGCTGATTCAGCAGGTTAGTCCAGAATCACTGTCCTAAATAACTGTCTCAGCACACAGTTCGGTGTCTCCCCACACCACCACCAACAGACTCAGGTAGGGGCGGAGCCTAAAGTTCGAAGGCGGAGCTAATAGGTGAAAAGTGAAAAGCTGAAAGTTTAGTTCAGATCGATTTGAAAATTTCATGAGACGTTTCTCATCAGCTTTAATGTTTCAGGTTTATTTTTACTCTATGGCATTGTACACTCATTAGTAGTCATTATACACTTATTATTATTCATTTTACATTCATTAATATTCATTTTACACTCTTTAATAATCTGTATATACACATGTATTAATATTCATTTTTCATGAATACATTTGAATATTAATTATGATTAAAGTTAAAATTAAAATAGTGCTAGAAATTCAAATTCAAATGTAAATTCTCTCTTTCGTTTTTTCAAATTGTGTTAATGTGTGTGTGTGTGTGTGTGTGTGTGTGTGTGTGATGAGTGTGTGACATGTTCACACTTGTAAAATATCATCACATCACTTTATATCTGCATTGTTCCTGTCCCACCCTAACCTGCCTTATCTTGCCCCGCCCTCTCTCACCTTGCCCCGCCCTCTCTCACCTTGCCTCGCCCTCTCTCACCTTGCCTCGCCCTCTCTCTCATTGCCCCGCCCTCTCTCACCTTGCCCCGCCCTCTCTCACCTTGCCCCGCCCTCTCTCACCTTGCCCCGCCCTCTCTCTCATTGCCCCGCCCTCTCTTGTCCTTGCTCCACCTAACCCTGTTGTATTTTTCTCTCCCATCACTTTCCCTCAATTTATCTTTTCTGTTTCTCACACACTTCTCTGAGACAAAAACAGAGGGAGAGAAATAGATAAAGAGAGAAATACAGGTAGAGAGAAAGTGAGGGAGAGATAGAAAGATGAAGAGAGAAATGTTTGGATGAATGGAGGGAGAGGAAGAGAAATGGTTGAAAAAACGGCTTTGAAGACTTTCATCTCATCTCTCTATCCTTTCTCCTCGCTCTCTTTATCTCTCTCGCTCCCTCTCTCTCTTTCACTCTTTCTTTATCTCTCTCGCCATCTCACTCTCACTTTCTTTCTTTCTCTCTCTCTCTCTCTCTCTCTCTCGCCCTCCCTCCATTTCTGCCTCCCCGCTTATTAACATCTCTCGCTTTATTCTGTTTCTTAAGTTTCTCAGTTTCTCTGTCCATTTCTGCTTCTCATTCCATCTTTCCATTTATTTGTTTCTCCCACTCCATTTCAGTCTCCCTCCATCAATTTCTTTCTCTCTCTCTCTCTCTCTCTCTCTCTAACAGAGGAGTCTTTATGAAATGCAGCTTCTCAGCATAATCATTTCACTTCATGGCTAACTATGATCCTGTTTTTCCTTCCGTCCACGCCCACACTCTCATTCTCACACACACACACACACACACACACACACACACTCTCTCTCTCTCTCTCTCTCTCTCTCTCTCTCTCTCTCTCACGACCCCAGATGAACTCGGTTGCAGTAGGTTGAACCTCTCATCATGTCGTATGATGTTTCCGTCCCGGCTTTACCGCCGTTCTGGAGTGTGATGTGTGTGTAAAATTATTTCAGCAGAAGGATGATGAAATGTTGACATTTACACCCAGTAAAACGAAATAAAATAAAAAATAAACGAATATATTTTGGGAGTTAATTCCCAGAGTCCTCTGGCTCATCCGGGATACTGCATCTCCTCAGAATATAAATATCATCATATCACAAATAGGTTTTGATCTGTTAACCATCTCTTTGTGTACTGTACATTTACATGAATACATTTCCACTTTACAGGTTTAATAACTACTATCCTGGCAACCCGTTTTCTAATTATACAAGCTCCGCCTTCACAATTTAGGCCACGCCCCTTACCTGAGTCTGATGCTGAGGAAGAAAGTGGCTCTGACATCTCTGTGACATCCTTCTGTTTAATTCTTTAAATTAAAATGGCAGATGAATTTCTCTACATCTTCATCTCATAAAGAGTGCAAAAAATTATGAATATTTCTAAATATGCAAATTGCAAACACCCCAACATTCTCCTGTCCCACTGAAAATTCTATTTATCAAATAATACTTTTTCCTGTATTATCTACACTTAGTGTGTGAGTTCAACCTCACAGTGTGTGTGTGTGTGTGTGTGTGTGTGTGTGTGTGTGTGTGTGCTTGCTTAGAGGTGTAGATCTTCAGATTAGAAATGGGCATGCATTCCTTGCCACAACACACAAAGACTTATAAACAAAACACCTCTCTCTCTCTCTCTCTCTCACACACACACACACACACACACACACACACACCAAGGAAGCTGTGTGAAGCTGCTTTATGAGTAAAAATGGAAGGAATGAAAACAGTGACGACCACAAGATGACGATTTTGCGATTAAAATCTTTCTCCTGTGTGTGGCGTGTTAGAGCCTGAAGAGGACTAGTGTTAGAGACCAGTGTGTGTGTGTGTGTGTGTGTGTGAGTGTGTGTGTGTGTGTGTGTGTGAGTGTGTGAGTGTGTGTGTTTCTCATGGGGTTTTCCTGTAGAGGAAAAGACAATCTGCATGTGAAAACAGCACTCAAGGCCTCAGGCTTACAGCCAGGTCTGTGTATATGTGTGTGTATGTGTTTGTGTGTGTATGTGAGAATTTGTGAATATTTTTGAGACAGACTGTGTGTGTGTGTGTGTGTGTGTGTGTGTGTGTGTGTGTGTGTGTGTGTGAGATACAGATTCTCAGAAATATTTGGGGATTTGCACAGCTGTCATCTCTGACAGTTCAATATGAGAAGCTTAACTCTCTCCCTCCATTTCCCCTTCTCTCTCTCTCTCTCTCTCTCTCTCTCTCACACACACACACACACACACACACAGAACTTGCTTTTCTTCTTCTCATTATCTTCAGGAAATTTGGATGATGCAATTTCCTGTTGAAATATTTCATGGGGTGAACAGGTGTTCAAGTAACAGGGTTGAGAACGAATGTTATCTAAAACGTACGTTTTTTCATAATCTATACCAGATGACTCGTGGAAAAGGATGTTTCAAGCATGAGATATTAAACCAGTTCACACAATAATGCAAAAATAATACACTTTCTGAAGCTTTTGAAGTGTTGTAATGATTAAGTTTGAAGATAAAGTGGAGTTATTCATAAAGTGTATAAATTTTTATGAATATTTATATCAATGTGTATAATGCCATACGAATGCATTATGAATATGGTCTTCACGGAAAGTGTTACCTAATGTTTTATCTATCTATCTATCTATCTATCTATCTATCTGTCTGAAACTTAGATATCTGTAAATATAATATCAGTGGAACCCAAGCGGCACCTCGATCACAGAATCATTCACAGAGAAATAAATTTAGAGGTTTAATAACTATTAATCTGGCAACACAGTTTAAAGACATATAGACATAGGCTAGTTATTCCCTCTCCCTCTCTCTCTCTCTCTCTGCTCCACAAGAATGCAGCTTGAGCCCAGTGTGTGTGTGTGTGTGTTCTGTCTAGCTGGTGGTGAGTGGTGTGTTTAGTGAGTCGTTGTGTGAAGCTCGGGGTCAGAGGTTAACCCCACATGCGAGTGTTAGATTAGGAGAGCTGACACTCATCCGCTGGGAACAAGCACGACTAAAAATAGAAGAACAGCAGGAGATCATTTTTTGAAAGAAAAAAAAAAAGTGTCTTGGATGTACAGAACTGTTTTTTTTTTTGTGTGTGTATTTTATTTCCTGTATTATAGACATGCATAAAGATGTATGAATATTAATTTAATATCTAACATAAAGCATTAGGTGTATATATACACACACACACACACACATCTATATATAATTATAAGATATTCCAGATAATATTAATTTCAAAATAATCCCTACTAACTGTTCTTAAAGATTAACATTTTCTCAGATCCTTCAAATTTTGGAGCGTCACTCGTCCTGCTTGGAAAAGACAGTCCTATAATTCCCAAAATTTCCCCTTGGAGATAAATAAAGTACATCTATCTTTTTATCTGTCTATGTATCTGTCTATCTATCTAAATCTGTTATAGTTTTTCAAAACATATAAAAAGAAAGTAACCTGTGACTTAAAGGTTAACTGTCATGCCTGGAATATTTATATTGCGACACACTAAATGAGAGCCTTGGAGGATTTTAGCCGGTGTTTATTTGGGAATAACAGAGCTCAGGAGTGTGTGTAATTACAGCGTGGGTTCAGTTCAGTTCAGTCGTCCTGCTGAATGTTCCAGCGATATCACTGAGAGCAGAAATGTGTTTCAGTTCAGTTCAGACTGCTTCCTGTGCCTGCTGCGAGTGTTAACCTGGAGACAGTGTGTGTGTGTGTGTGTGAATCAGATGCTGTAGCCAGACCTGCATGCCCGAAATCTAAGATTAAAGTCTACGATTTTGTGTGTGTGTGTGTGTGTGTGTGTGAGAATCAGATGCTGTAGCCAGACCTGCATGACCGAAATCTAAGATTAAAGTCTACGATTTTGTGCCTGACGTCTCTGGACCTCCACAAAGCTTCATGCTAGCAGAACAGACATCGTTCTCCTTCACAGCGTCACAGATTGATGGATGGTTTCAGCTGACGTCCTAAAGCAGCAGGTTATATTTGCAAAGTGTCTATTTCAGTGCTGCAGCCTTCAGCCGCTCTGTTTGTGTTAAAGCTGTGTGTAAATCAGTGTGAAGGACGGCTGATGGACAACACACACACACACACACACACACACACACTCACACACACACACACACACACTCACTCACAGACAAGTAAAGCAGCAGTTCAGCTTAAAGGACATTTTTTTCTAGGGATGTAACTGAATTAGGGCTGGGTGATATAACAAAATATCAATATTGTGATAAATTGTATTACAATATGATTATGAGACATTGTGGATATCATTAAATAATAATAATAATAATAATAATAATAATAATAATAATAATAATAATAATAAATGTATTTATTTTTTAGTAATTAGAAACTGACTGGAAGCAGCTGATATATTTAATACTGAAAGAAGAAAAATCATATTTTATTTAATGATTGATTTATTTTTTATAAATTAAAAGGTTAATGTTATATAAACTGTTTAATGCAACACTTAAGTGTATTGCTGTGAAATTGTTCAGAAACCTACACTATAACAACATGATGCCTGTAGGAATAATGGTGGTGTTGTAGCGTCGACTCCTAAACTGCAAATAAATACTTATAATAAACTAATAAACTATTCAGAAAGAACAGATTATGGGTTCGAAAGGGACACAGGATATAATCAGGAGGCACATTGTTTGTTTTTCTCTCTCTCTCTTTTTTTTTTTTTTAAGAAAGCTTGCCAGAAAGGTTCACAGGGCGTGTAGCTGAGACGAGAGCTGTGTATCGTGGACTCGATCCTGACGCTGCTGACATTTCTTCAGTGTTTCTGGGGGCTCTTCTGGTTTAGGCCACGCCCACTTTGGGGTTAAATCCAAATACAGATACTGATATTTAGAGCACGAAACAGATACAAACCCTCGTAGCTCCAGAGCAAAGCTAAAGAAGAAATCACATCTCAGATAGTCGAATACCTTCAGGGTAAAGAGACAGTGGACGTTTATTTATGGTCAAAAACGTTCCTTTGGAAACGGACATGAAACTGTTACAGTGGAACAACGATGATAACGATGATGTAATCAATGTTTTGATGACATGAAATGATCAGGAACATGAGTGCATAACTGTGTTGTGATTATTGAACGTTAATTAAAAAATAATAATAAATTAATCATTGAAAATGTGTCCTGTGGTTGTTTACGAGTTCATGGCGACGACGTTGATGCCGTGAGCGTTGATGTAGCGCAGTAAGACTCTCACTCGTCTCTCAATGACGTCGATGAGCTTCTCGATGCCTCGGCGTCCTCCCTGATTCTCCCAAAACTGTTCGTCCACAAACAGAGACTGCAGGAGGTTCTGACGGAGACGCTGAGAGCGCAAGACACTCACTGCTACGTCAGGGAGTCTGACACACACACACACACACACACACACAGTGTACAAAGTCTGAGTTATTGCTGAATTACACTTAAACGTCACCATTTCTCCTCTTTAAGTGTAAAGTGGGCGGGGCTAATCTTAGGTAAAGTTTGCATAAACTCCTCCCTTGCCAATCACGAAGCTGATGTCACTCGTCCCGCCCACATGGCTTTTATCTAAACTACGATTTCATTCTTGAACAGTCTCTTTGAGTCAGAGTAACTCAATGAATGAGTGAAAGTTAACATAGCAAGCTAGCGAGCTAAAGCTAACCTAGCGAGCTACCGCTAACCTAGCAAGCACAGCTACTGTGTATCTCTATAACTGTGTGCTGAGTTACATCACAGGCACAATCTCAAACAGAGAGCTGTCAATCAAGTGTGCTCATTAGAATACTAGGCCACACCCATTAGGACACCGTGACCAATGAGATCAGCTCCTTTTTCAGTGTTTTATCACATTTATGTCTCTTTTTGACTTTGCTGAATGTTTAATACACTTGAGTTTGGTACCAGACAGACATTCTTCACTCTGCTCAGGTCAAACAACTCACTCTTTGATTCCCTCGAGCAGTTTAAAGTCGAGGTTTTCTTCGTCCCGGTCGAAGAAGGCTTTGTTGTTGACGTAGACGAGACGTCTCGGGTCGTTCTTGCGATGGACGATGTGTGAAAGCTTGAGGTTGTCCACATTACTGCACTCTCTGTGATAGCCGAGCTGGACACAGCTGTCCTGTGGGCGTGGCCTGAAGCCACAGCAGTTCCTGTCGAGCCGCTGGTGATTCTGAAACCGAGAAAGTGCCAGATACAGTATCTGAGCGAGTATCACTGCTTTTAGAACATTAATCTCATCCACAGAACCCTGTTTGTCCCTCTGGTGGAAGCCTTAATGATTCTGTGAAAAACCCTGCAACAGTGTGTTCCTCTCACATAAAGGATTCCAAACAGAACCTTTTTAGGAACCTAAGAACCCTTAATTATCCAATAAATCCTGAAAGAACCCTTTTTTTCCCCCTAAGAGTGTGTGGAACACACTCCAAATTATAGCTCATTATTGGTCATTTAAGGGTTCTTTAAAGACACACTTAATAATTAAGGGTTCTTAAGAACCCTTAAGAGTTGTAAGATTAAGAGTTGTAAGAGTTGTAAGATTTTTAACACTTTACTCATTGTAACAGGTGGCTGACAATTTTTTTTTATTTCATTTTAATTATTAATACTTTATTTTGATCAGTGTTGAACTGTTCTGTAATTGTTGAAAGATATGATAGCATAAACAGATTTGTTCTCAACTTATTCCTAAAGAAAAAAAAGTATATAATAATAATAATAATAATAATAATAATAATAATAAATATCATCATGTGTGGGGAATATTATTACAAAGTAATGTGATATTTTTGACGTATTGTCCAGTCCTCTTAAAACAAAACAGACTTAATGTCCAATCAGCTCCAGAAGTGACTCCACCCCCTTAGGTAGAAGCTCCGCCCTCCAAACCGTGACATAGGCAGTAATGTCCGTACCTGCAGCAGGAAGTCGAACAGCGTCACTTTGCTCCACTCATGATGATGGAGGCTGCTGCAGCTCCACTCGGGTTTCGGGACGCCGCGCTGCCAGCACCTGTACTGTAACGACGTCTGATACGAGCTCCACCTCAGAGCACCTGATCTCGACTCGGGTACCGGAACAACAGACGGGTCGTACAGGGTCACCGGACACAGCTGACCATCTGAAACAACACGGTGGAGTGATAAACATATTGCTGAATGTTACTTCATCACGATAATCTAATATGTATTATAGAACAGTGCTGTTATTAATACTCTCATTCTAATACAGTACGTTATCGTTTCTATAGCAACAGCTCATTCTCAGGGACGTGTACAGCTGACGCTCTGCTAATAATAAACAGATTAAAACAATTGTTGATATTTTGTGAGGAGACATTTATTTATGTAACATGTACGGAAGGAGTCTCCAGTGTCAGCGCTTTGTAACAGTCAGAGGTAAAGCTGTAACTGTAAGTTTTCCCACATCTTCAGGACAGAAAAGTTTACGCTTCTTTGCGGTTTCTCAGTAACATGCGGAACAAGCTGCGTTTTTATTTTTTGTGTTATTGACTTCAAGAGAGAAAAAAGAGAGGCTGGTGAGGGAACGACTGTTTATAACTGTTTATAGCCGCTATAATGAACATTACGTGTAACTATAAACAGTTAAAAAGTTGTTCTTTAATGAATAAACAGTGTTATAGCTGAAAAATTGCTGTGGTGTAAAAGGAATAAATCACTTGGGGACATGCTGTTATAGGAAAATAATCAACTTTGGGACAGTAACAGTAACTCCACTTCATCACACCGCCACATTGTGAAATATTTTCCTACAACAGCACGATACGGAGTGTTTTATTCTTTACGTAGATTAAACGCACAACGTTACAGTCACACAGGACCGAGTGCTAAAAGTAACAAACAGTCCTGAATCTAGGGCTTCAGCTGTGAGGCTAATGTAGCTAACAAATAATGGATGCTTATAGCCTCCAGTTTAGCATCATGTAAACTGCAAGACCTCAAAGGACATCTTTAAAGTCTGAGACACTGAAAAACCCCATAAAGCTGATCGAGGAGACGTCACTGTGTGATACGATATAAATAATAAAACACAAATAATTTCTAACTTCATCTTTAAATGTCAATATTTGTGCCAGAAAACTATAAAATATGGCACTGATTCCTAACAGGCACATTAGAAGTACATTAGTGTGTGAGTGAGGAGATGATCTGCGACGTACCCAGAGCGTGGAACCTCCTGCTGATGGCCACTAAACTGCGATTGAGCCCTAAAACTCGGTCCAGGTGGAAAGCGAACACTTCGCTCATGTCCTCAGGTCTCTTAATGACTCCACATCTTCCATCACACTCTCCTGCACGGTCCGAGCTCTGATTAAACCCACTCACACTCTTAAACAGGAGCGCGGGAGGAGCGTTCTCCGGTTCGAGAACTTCCACACGGCTGATTTTGCACTTGGAGAGGAAGCGCATGGTTTCTATATCAGCTTGGCTGAACCATGGTGGAGATTTCTGGCTGTAGATCCGGATGGAGCTTCCAACATTATCGTCGTTGAGCTGTCCTGGTTTATAAATTGAATGGAGAACCTGCCTCCACGAGTCTCTAGATTCAGCATGCCTCAGCGTTTCTTCTCCATGATGGTGGGTTGTGTCTTGGTTTTGGTTCTCCACGTTCCTCACCTTCTTCCTGCGTGATTTGGGGCGCAGCGTCGCTCTCAGGACGGCAGGTTTGTGTCTTTTGGACTTGAGGGTGATGTAGACTACATTGGAGCGTGTTGGAGAAGGAGATCCCGGAATCCTTTCCAAAATCCATCTTCTGCCCTCGGTCAGTTTTCGGTCATGATCTCCACGGCTGATCCACAACTCCAAGCAGAAGAGGTAGAGCAAGCAGGCGAAGGCGAGGAGTAAAGCTCTCCTGGACCTGGAGAATCTCCAGCAGGATCTTAAGAACCTCCAAAAGGACACGCAGGTCAGATGGATGAGTGTGTGTGCGCTCCTACCAGGACGGATCAGATGTTTCTCCATCAGGATGTGAAGCTTATCTCCGCATGCTTGCTTGGCGTTTCATTTTCGGCGCTCTGAAGCCTGGAACAGGACAGCTCGAGTCCAGAGCTGGTGAACGAGTAAACCTCCTTAATTTCCTGAGTGTTGTTTATAATTAAAAATATTCACTTCTCCAAAAAAAAGAGAAAGATTTAAATGTCGCATCAAAATCCGAAAATTGCGCTAAATGAATGACGCGCGCGCAGTCGCTGAATAAATCATTTCAGCAGCGTTTTTTTTTTTTTTTTTTTATCTAAGATGAGATATAAAACACTCATTCTCAACCTCCCTGCATTTCACATCCATTTACACAACACGCACAGTCCAATTAGTCATAATTATTTTCCTTTTTCCGATAAGAGCACCTCCGCGTCCTCAAAGCGCACAGCAGCGCAGGAAATACTGAACCAAACTACTGAGTACTGATCTGACATCAAGTCTAATAAAATAACAAACACCACCCCAAACTCCTGGAGGAACACACCCCGTGTCTGACTCTCTGCAGAGGAACAAAAAAAAAAAAAAAAAAAAATCACACACAAATCCTCCACACTACCCAGTTCCCAAACTCCTCGATATTACAGCGCCACCTGCTGGCAGAACGCGCTCCCTGCAGAACATGGCTTACTTCATAACTCTGCCTTATTAGGGAAAGATTTTTAACAAGCTCTCATCCCAAATCGCGCTATAATCATCTACAGGGCAAATCTGCAGCCTTCTGCGTGCATTAATCAGGACAGGAAGTGGAACTGTCACACAATGTCCAGACAAAAATCTCCAAATGAACAAAAGGATTTAATTCAAATAAATAACTCTTCACAAGATCATCATTAATCATCACCATTAGACATCATTAATCTGAGATCTCATCATCATAAACAGTCGACATTAATCAGAAGGTCTCAGAGGTTGGAGAAGGCGGTGAGGAGAGAACCGGTCAGAACCATGCAGGACGCCAGAGCAAACAGCAGGCCGTTCCCCAGCCCCTGAAAGAATAAAAGAAAGAAGTGAAATTAAAGCAAATGCATAAGAAAGAAAAACATCAGCGCAAGAAGCCACAAAGAACCCACAAAGAACCCACAAAGAACCCGCAAGAACCCACAAAGAACTCGCAAAGAACCCACAAAGAACTCGCAAAGAACCCGCAAGAATCCACAAAGAACTCGCAAAGAACTCGCAAAGAACCCGCAAGAATCCACAAAGAACCTGAGAGCTTCAGTGGAACAGAAATGGAAATAAATACAGGATCCAGACTGAAGTAAACATCATCATCATCATCATCATCATACCACACACAGTCAGGAGCGAGAACATCCTTCAAAAAGCAAACAGTGTAAACACGCACACACACACGCACACACACGCACGCACACTCTCACACGCACACACGCACGCATGCACGCACACTCACACACACGCACACACTCTTATTTAAGTTTGTTTTTCTTCTTATGATTTTATTCTGATATTTATATCAAATTTACAGTATATTTAATTCTAAAGGTGTGTTTTAATTTTAAAATAAACTTTAATCATAGAGCAATTTTCAAACTCATTATATCTCAAAATGCTGTAGAAGTAAAAAAAAAAAAATAAATAAATAAAATATACACAAGGATAGTGTAAAGAAATATTTTCTATTCTATGTTATTTATAAATATGATTAAATTCACAAAAATATAAACAAATAAAATACTTAACTAAAATAAAAACTAAAGAATTTTTAACATAAAACAAAGATAAAATAAAACCAATAAAGGCTGAGAATGTATTTTTAATTAATTAACGTATTTTAAAAAACTTTTTTGGTACTCCTTATCAAACCTAAATATTATTATATAAAGTATGAACTATTGTACTATGATTTTATTTCCAGTTCTTCTGCTCCTTTAAGGTCCTGAGCCACTTACTTTGACCTCCTTGAAGACCACACTTCCCCACAGAGCAGCCACTAAACCATAACCCTGCAAACACAACCACCAACACTTACACAACAACAACAACACAACAACAACAACAACAACACAACATTTACTGAATGATGAACATGTGCTATGAAGAAGAATGAAGAGAGGGAGTGTGTGCTCTTATGTGTGATGTTAATGAAGGCTGAACTGATTCATTATTACTAATTTTTTAGTTTTAAACTTATATCCGTTCTGCTGCAGATGTGTTCACACTTTTGTGGTTTGATTTTGGCAAAAGTGGCACACGTTTTGTTAAATTGTGTATGATTGGTGTGTGTGTCGCACAGGGCGAGAGAAAACATGATGCTCCAGAGGTCACGATGCGTTTCCGTGATGTCTGATTCGAACGAATTGTTGTTTTAAACGGATTTGTTTAATGAGTCAATAAAACTGGTTCACAAGTCCATCTGAACTGAATGTTGTGTAGCGTCTACGCAGTGTTAGTGCTATTGATTTAAGCAACCTAGTTTAAGCTGAACTGAGTTCAAAGTACAGTTGAATCAGTTGAATTGATTCATTGAAACTGACAGTTCACAGTACAAATGAATCGGATTAATTGAT